>NW_006768773.1:320183-358865 GCF_000204055.1 Melampsora larici-populina 98AG31
GTATTGTACGACATTGGCTGTACTTTGGAAAAGAGATATTATGAAGGTGATCGTCTCTTGCCTCACTACACTTTATTGAATTCATGCTAAAACACTGGCTCATCAATCAGAAGCAACTATTTTAGTCCGACTGTGAGAATGGTCAATTGAAATTTGGCACGAGTGTATTCCACTCTTATGCGCATTTGGTGGAGGAGCCAATTGAATTACAACCCCCGCCTGAACAAAGGCTGGGGTCTCTTGGATGGTGAAGGACTTGAGCGTGACTGGTCTTTCTTGTCACTGCTTGTTATGCCAAATCGATACTCAACAAGGCAACATCGACTGAATATGTTGCATCTCCGGAGCATGCATCAAAATAGAATTTTGCGTGTGAATGCAGGTGAGGCAGTAGTTCATTTACATAGTATCAAACTGACACACCTTCGATCTAGCTGAGAATCAATGGACTGTATACATTGAAAAGTTGGATCCCTTCGAAAGAAACTGAAAGATGCTCACACATCTTTCAACACAGCGACATCAAAATTAGGTAATCTGTTGACATTGAATGCTTGCTATACACCAGAGTATTTTAAGGGTCAGTGGGACCGACAAAGGACCTTGCAGCTATCAGCCACAGAGAACGAGAATGTCCGTGATCTGGAAGAGCAAATGATTGATTTGCTAGAACTCAAAGAGAAGCTACGAGACTCACAGTGAGTCCCGTTATCCAGGTCAATTGCGCATTGTATCAGACTCTGAATGATCTCATATGTTACGCCATTTAGTGGTCAATTGACCCGTTTACAAAACACTCAGATTCAGGGTAGAAGTGAGGCAGAAAGAGAGCAAGTAATCACCTTACCAACTTAGATTGTAGCACTTGAACGGGCGATTGCTGCGGTTGTTTTGAATTTAGAAGAATTTCGCGATCTAGAACAAGCCTCAGGTGAGTATTAATGATGGATTGTTTTTCTTTATGAACTTATCTTATGAGTTATTCTTTGCAGATAAAAAATCTCGTGCGCTCATCAAACTCCGTATGGCAAAACAGAAGCTATATGAAGCTAAAGTGGGGATCTTGGAGGCACAAAAACGATGGGAAAGGTATGGTCAAGGTATGTCCCTCATCTTTTCTATTGATTTGTGTCAAAAACGTCTGACTAGCCTGTGATGGGCAGGAACTCGTGCACAGCAAAGCTTGAAGCAGTTCATGAGAAATAAACAGACTATGTTTAAAAAAAAGTTCGATTCATTCAAACTACAAGTCTCAAAATACAATAGTATCCCACCTCTTAGTACCATTTCATGTCTGTCCTGTAATGAGGCTAAATGAATGTCAATCGAAGATGCATTTTGGAGTATGGGTTCACTCTCTCATCCGATGGAGGCTTGGGCAGTTGACCAAGGAACCAAGGAAGGAATTCAAGCTTTCTTAACGCGCAGAAGCTGTGCTGAAGAGCTTCGTCGGATTAGCCGTGAGGTTCAACAGATGATGCTCTTTGCTCTGAAGACAGACGAGAAATCTGATTGTCTCCAGCAGTTGTCGGTCAAAGGTTTGTATAGCACTATTTCATTACATGATAGTTCATTGATACATGGCCGTGATCGATAAATATGTAAATTAACTAAATGAACTTGATTTTGATTTCTATTGTACTGTACAAGAATGGGATCCGGAATGCAGCGGAAAGGACAGTTCGATCGACTTGGTCCAGCCTGGCGGACGACGTGCGAAGGATGTCTGGAATGAAAGCAGGACGGCTCTAAGCGGACTACACATGGGCCTTCGCCTTTCACATGCTCGAGATTGGATGGGTTGGAACACTCACATGGTTCAATTGTTGAGAGATACACATCAGTATTTGACTTCGACTGCTGAATTTGACGACATGTTGGCTATCAGGTGGGACGAGCTGATTAGAAAATGCAAGACAGAGTGGGAGAGAAATGTAAACGCACCAATTATTGAATCCAAGGATCTGGATGATCAAGAGGCTCTAGAGCAGACAATTCTGTTGTGGGGAGAGGAAGAGGAGTAGATGCGTGTGCCAGAAAATGAGCTTGAAGTTGAATATGAAGATGATAATGAGATGGGTGGAGATGAGTATGAAGAGGATTGATTTTGTATCGTTGTGTAGGATTGAAGTCTTTTGATGAAGGTTGGTCTGTATATAATGTAATTAGCTGTAAATAGACGGTTTGATGAGGTTTGATTTTGTGTATAGTGTAAATTAGCTGTGATTAGATTTGATGAGAGTCGATTTTTGATATAATGTTATAATCATTGAACAGTTTGATCCGTTATGATGAAGTTTGTTTTTTTGCATTTGTGTTCAATCTTGAGAATGGCAAAGAGGATCCAGTGTGAATTTTTGTTTGTCTTGTTGCCGTGGAAGATAAATATGGGGAACGCTGAGCCAGCGGAGTAGTGAGATGTTTATAGTAGTGCGGCAATGGAGGAGACAGACCTGTGCGGTCAGCTTGGGATGACTTCAGATGAGTCTGAGACTTAAGATGAGTCTGAGGCTTAAGATGAGTCTGAGGCTTCAGATGAGTCTGAATGTGGCCTGGACAGAAGAGTCTGAGCCTGTGAGCAAGCCTTAGGAAAATTGACTTGAGAGAAAGATTCAAACAGATGAGTCTTTCTAGTCATCGAGTCTTACAGGGGAGTTGGGGATAGCATCCCCCAGGAAAACCACTTTTCCCATGGGATACTATCCCAGGGGTCTGGTAGCCAGAGGTTCAAAGATTACCACAAAGAAATAGAAAGACAAACTCCTAATGGTGATCAGAAAACCTATCAAAATTTTCCAATCCCAATCAAACGTTTTTTTTCAAAAACGATGCAATCTGTAGAGCTGATAGGATCAAATGCAATAACAAATAGTATGAGATGAGATTTGCTTATTCTGCCATTTGAACATCTCCAGCGTTCTTAGATTCTGTACTTTTTGAATCATTTTGAGGTGTAGTATCCATAAACGCTTCAAGTTCTTTATCTAGATCTTTAGCACTTTTCATTCCTGATCTACCTCCTCCTCAATTTCGATCAATTCCGCCACCTCTCATTTCTCTGCCACAATGAGAAGATCCATTGGATGCCCATATTGGTCCATGTCCATGTCCATGATGATCTCTTGACCCTCTACTTGATCAAAACTCTCTTACACCTGATCCTCTAGGTCCAGTAGGTGGGAATGAAGACCTCGGGTTCTTGAATCGATCAGTCTTGTACAGTGATGGGTTGAATCTTTTAGTCAAGCTGAAACAGAACAAAATATCATCAAAAACGGGATGATGACCAGATAAGGACAAGAAGTATCGATGTGCCTACCGATCATGGTTGATCTGACCAAGAAGAACTGAAGCCTTGTTCGGAAGCGAGCTAGGCCCTTTATTGGGCACCAAACCTAGTGATGAGCAAACCCAAAGGGGCATACCAAATTCGTACCGTAATCCAATTGGTTGACCTGAGGGAGGTGAAGAATGTAGAAGGATCAGTAACAAACCTCAGAGTATAACAAGAATTGGATGAAGTGGCGCAAAACGTACCTTTGGCGGAGGCTCCATTGAAAGCTTTAATGGCATCGGCGGCATAACTCTCACTATGGTGGAAGATGAAAGCCAAGCCTTCAGTCGCACGACCTGACTGATCAAACTATCGGTCTGAGGTATGGAGTCAAGCATATATCAGCAAAAGGGATGGTGATGAGCTTTGGACAAGATAGAAAAGATCACAAAAATCAAACATACCTGTTCAGATGATAAACATACAAAGAGGTAGTAAGTATAATGATAACTATCTGATCATGATCTTGAGAATAGCTTCTGAGATTATAGGTGTGTGGGTTTCTCTCAGCAAGTTTAAGCGAGTATAAAGATCCTCAGTACAAGTTGAGCTGTAGAAAAACTCTCTCAAGTGAGCCCTAACACCATTTGATTCGTTGGATGAGATACATCTTCATCCCTCTTGAGAGATTTGAGGAGACTTCAGGATTGTATAGAATTTTAGAACGAAGGACGCGAAGTGTGTACCGTATGTAGAAGGAAAGCAGATGAAAGACCAAGAAGAGGTAGAGGTAATTACTTGAGTTGACTCATTGTGATTCAAGAAGTAGAAATCATTGAGGTCAAACTGTGTTGAGCATAGGATGGGTTAAGAACACTGAAGAAGTTGAAATTCTGAAAGAAATTGAACTTTAAGATGAAAACTCTTCAAAGATCACGTACTTTGATTACTGGTCCTCAATCAAATTTACTAATCTGTTCAAAGAGAGCCAGAAAGAAGAGGAATGAATAAGTTATCTTTTGATTGTTTTGAGTCAAGAAATAGCTTGTTTACCTCTAACGATCAAAAGTGCAGGAGCTCTAGCTTCATCAATCACAAGTGATTCTTTGATAGGTTGAGCCTCAAAAAGGTCATGCTTCCAATTATCACCTGTCTATTCATTTATCTATTCAAAAACAAGTTGATTAGTTTTATAAATTGATTCTTGTTTACTTACAAGTTTGATTTGATTAAAACTTACTTCGTTTATTCGATTTTTATCAAAGATTGGTTTTTGATTGGGTTGAAGTTCTCTAGATTTAGGGACGTGAAAGTGACTACTGACAGCTGACAGTCAGCACTGTCGGGGACATCCCAGTTACCCTTGTTCCCGAAAAAGTTTAGGGCTGGTGTTGTAAAACCCAACACAGGGCTAGCTTGACAAAGGCCCAGCCAGCCACCGGTGTCCCCCGGATCATTGGGTGTCAGGGGATGCCGCTGAGGATGAGCTGAGGGGCTTATATGAAATGAGCAGATGGGCCGGCCCTCCCTCAGGCTTCTTTGCTAAGGAATGTTGCCTGAGGGAGGCCTGATTCATCTCCTCAGTTCCTGTTGATCACATAATGAGCTAACAAGCAGAAAGAAAAGGAAAAGAAAAGGGAAAGAAAAGGGAACAAACATGGAGAAAAACACAAAAATTTCAACGCTCACATAGTTGTGAGCATCAATTTTTGCCCCTGTGCCTTGCCCATTCCACTGAGGCCGGTTCCCTGCATAACCTCCTCTTCCAAAATGATTACCCCCAAATCCTCCTCTTCCTCTAGCTCCTCCATACCTTTCAGGACCAGCATTATTGCCTTGCTGTCCGGCACCAAAATAAGTGTTGGGATTTATCCCTCCTTGTGGGGGCCCCCTGTTCTGAAACACAGGAGCAGGATTGTTGGTCGGGTTAAATTGATTAACCCTTCCCCCCACTGGGTTGCCAGGATTAGGCTTGCCTGCACCCCAACCACTCCATGCAGCAAACTGCTTTACTAACTCCGCCACCGCCGGATCCTCGGTCTTACGTCCGTCCGCCTTCTTACTCAACCCCTCCATCTTCATTCCCCTTCTTTCCATATCCTTCTGCACCACTTTGTCCTTCAATTCTTCATCCTTCTTCAATTTCACCTCCTTCTTGCCTCTCATTTCCTCAAAGACCAAGTCCACCTCCGCTCCCATGACTTTCTCTACCGCCTTCTTCAGCAGACTCCACCCTGGAAACGTATGCCTTCCGTCCTTTGTCACCCGCAACTGATTCTCATCCCGAAGCAACTCCTTGATCTTCAGCTGCTTGGCATCTGAAAACGCCTTGTAGTAATACCAGCAGACTTCATCTTCGGAGTCAATGTAGTCATTCCTCTTCAAATACCCTAGCATCACCTCGAACTTGTGTCGGAAACCTTCAAACTCCACCTTACTGTCCACACCTCCCATACACTCATACTTCAAGGTCAACTCCTTCAAATCCTCCACCGTATACCTTGGTGCCTCCCGCATTGATGCATAGCGGTCCTTCATCTCTTTCTTCAATAGCTTCCAGTCCCATTCTCCTTCTCCCCATCCATCCAACTCCTTGATCTCCTCCTTCAAATCCTTTCCGCTTACAAAAGCACAAACTTGCATCGCCATATCCACACCACTAGCCCTATCCACTTCCGCAGCCACCTCAAAATCCCGCAGAAACTTCTTGACGTCATCCCCTCGACTGAATCGTAGCTCCGAATCTTGAGGCTCAATCTTTACAACTTTCCTCCTTCCCTTCTTACCCTTTCCCTTCCTTCCAACCCTTCTTTCATCCTCACTACTTTCATCTGAGCTATCCCCCAAGCTGCTCCGACTACTGCTTCCGCTACTCTCTTCGGCACTTGGCTCCCGTCTTTTCTTCTTACCCTCCTTCTTGCTATACCTCTTCTTGCTCTTCTCCCGTTCTTCCTTCCTTGCTTGGTCCACTTCCTCCTTGACCCTCTTCTGCCACTGCTCCGCCATCATCTGTTCCATCCGCCTCATCATGGCCTGATTCTCCTGGAACTGCTTTTCCCACACCTCCTTTCCTTCACCATCCGAACGTGACTCCTCGCCGGCTCCCCTATACTCGCCAAAGAGCTCATCCACCGGTGGTGCCGCCGCCGGTGCTCCTTCTGCCGCTGGTACCTTGGGGGTCCTCTTGTAATGGCCGGTTGGTGGCACACCAAGACCCTCCTCCCCGTCCAATGCGCTACCCGCGTTTTCTCCCAACGGTAGGCCTGAATCCATCTTACTAAAAGTAAAGAATAAAAGAGAATGGAAGATGAAAGATGAAAATCCAAGTAAGAATTTTTGATGGAGTTGATTGGTTGTGTTGAGAGAGTTGAGAGTGAGTTTTGAGAAATTTGATGATGTTCGAAAATGAGATTTTTGAGCCAGTGTAGACTACTTGAACTATTGAGCTCCTGCTTGATGTGAAAGTTGTCCAAAAGAAATGCCCCAGTGGAGTCACCAGATGTAGAACTCCTACGCTGTGGAGCGTAGGCAGAGCCTCAAGGGGAAGAAACAACCCAAGTAGGATAAACCTCCAAGAGCCGTAACCAAAAAACACCGTTAAGCTGCCCTCAAAATACAGTGAGACACTTCTCGCCAACCTTTCTACCACCAAAAGTAAGCTTCCAACCTTGATTATCCAATCTACAAGCTTTAGTTCAGCTTTAAGAATCCCCGTAAAGGTCCTACGGTTCAAAAACAGATGTAAACAAGCTGTTTTTTACTACGTTCCCCAATGCAGTTCTCAAACAACTTTCCCGCAGCAAGTAAAAAAAATAATAAAACCTTGAAAATACCTCCAAAACCTTGATCTTCAACTTCTACAGATCCCGACAATACCCTACACACCCTATCCAACTTTAAACCCAGCAATTTGCACCTGTAACAGTGCAAAAGGTACCCTAATACCCTAGGACAAAACCCCTAGGTAGCTAAGCGAGATAAGTAAAAAAAATAACAAAATAAAAATAATAATCCAATTTTCAAAATCCCCAGTATAAGGGTTTCAAAAAAATCTTCGATAACACTTGTCTTCAACCCTTATATTCAAAATAAAGGTAAGACCTTGATCTCCTTTCTCTTGTTCTCTCTACCAATGCGATGAAATAAGAAAACTAACACTTGATTGTTATTTTTTTTATTACTTCTTTATCTTAGACTCTGATCGATTAAAAAAGGAAACTTCTAACAAAAGCTCAACGCTTTGATTCCGTCCGAATCGAACGGACTCGATAATGATCAAAAGAAAAAAAGAAGACTTTCAAAAACCTCTCTCTAGGATAAGACCCGCAACTTCACACTCCAACAATCAAAAACATCCTTTTATACCCAACCCTTCAAACCTAATCAAACCTATTGTAAGTTTGATTTTTTGCTTTTATCATTCCCATCTTCTAACCTCTTCTTAAGACCTATCCTGAGTTGTTTCTATGTTGTTTTTTAGGTCGGTCCGAGTCAAATCAAGCCTTGGACACTTCTCAATTGATCAAATAATCTATTACTGTTGACCTGTCACCACCCATTTCATCAATTCCCATCAAATCAAAAAATCGATTTTTTGATCCTGTGGTAAGTCCTTCTGAATGTTTCTTCTGATTCATTCATTGGTCTCTTCTAACATTTCTATATAGTTTTTGTCTAGCTTCATTTGATTGTAGCCTCCTTTGGATTAAATTCGATTTTTCAATTTTAAACATAGGTGAAAGTGAACATAAATGAGAAGCCACTTGAAGATAGTGAAGTTGTTGAAGGAGAAGAAGATGATTGATTGGAAAATTCAAATGTTTGTATATAGTTTGTTTTTGTTTTGAGTTATGTACTTTTGTCAAGTTTAAATGTTTTGAAATAAATTGTTTATAATTCAACAAAAGTAAATAAATACTTTAAGATAAGACAAAAACTAAAGTGGAAGAGATTAACATTGAATGATGATGAGTTGAAGTTCTATCAGTGAATTTTTAAATTGATTTAATTATAGAGTTCTTTTGTTTTTTGAGTTTGCTGTTGTTTTGTTATTTTTGGAAGAGTTTGACAGGTTTAAATAATTGAAGTAGATTGATTGAGCTGGAGAAATTGAAGATGATAATCAATTTTATTGATAGGTGGTGACCTTAAAAGACACTTGAAATGAATATTTTATTATTCTCAGTTTCTTTCTGAATTGCTTGATTGATTGATTGATTGAGTTATTTCCGAATATATCTTGGTCTTGGCGCGAACATTTGGATTACCACACCGTCATGGACATAAGCCTTAAGTCGTGCCTTGGTTAAGGCAACCAAAGATCCTCGATTTTCAAGTAGCTCTGATCAAACCTCACCAGAACGTCCTAGAAACGATCCAGATCACAATGATAAGTTGTATTAACTATCCTTTCTATCGAACAAATAGCATTCTGATATAAGATCTCATGCTAGCTAAAAATGAAGGAATAAATTGTACATTGGAAATTCCAAACCGCATCTCACTCAACAACTTTTCCAAAAAACCAACAAACATCCAGGAATCAAGTACAAGTTTAATTGATGTGAGTTTATAATTGAAGACATTAAAAGTTTTGGCTTTTGACCAGATTAGGAGAGCAAGGCATAAAATTAGTACATTTGGACCCACAGACCCTCTTTTTTGTTTGCATCATTCCACAAGCTTTCAATTTCAATTCACTACTTCAAATGCAAATGGTCTCGGGTTGGATTTCTGCTTTTGGGTCTTTTTCTGATCTTTGTTTAGACATCAATGTTGAATTTTCAACTCTCGTATTGAATTCAAACCTTGAGATTTTCCTATTCAGTATCATTGCACAAGGAAGAAACTGAACATTTATCACATGCTACATATATTGTGTAAAAACAAGAAGTCCTTACACAATGAGAATCAAGCCTTCTTTGTACCGGAGTCTTTATCTAAAAAATTTAAACCTGAAGGGAAGCAAATCTTTTTGTTTGATAAACAGGCCAAAAGAAACCATAATACTTATCATTGCGATTTTAACTTGTTTCAGATGATCTAAAAACTTACTTTTCAATTTGATGTGATGATTCAACAGCATTTTCAATTGGGAGTTAGCTGGAATCGTCTCTGGCATGGTCTGGATTGTTTCTAGGCAGTTCTGGTGAGGTTTGATCAGAGCTACCCAAAAATTGAGTATCTGTACAGGGCGATACAGGTTTGTGTTTTGGGTTTTGAGGTTTGTCCTCCATCCTCCTCTCTCGTCCATCGTAGTTATAAGACCTTGAGACCATTCCCTCAAGCGCGCGCAACGGGTGGGATGAGGGCATTCCCTTTCAAAAAACTGAGCAATTACAGCCGTTGTGAGAACTATTGGTAATTTCTTATTTTTTTGTGTTGTGTCGAGGTTTTATCCAAATCTGGCAGAAAGTAAAAAAAACCCACTTTCTGACCTTTTCTGACCTTGCGTACCGTGCGATACATGTCTATTGATTGACAGTTTGACATTTCTCCGACTCGATCGGTCTCACAGCTGATGAGACAGTTTTGAAAAGAAGGATGGTATAAACCCTTCTTCTCTTTCTCTCTCCATACCTCATCACAGTTCATCTCTCCCTCTTTCGTCTCCTTTCCCCAGAATCCTCTTTTGTCTCCTTTCCCCAGAATTCTGATTTTTGATTTTTTTATTCCTTTTTTTCATTTCATCCTCAACGCAAATCACAATTGTATTTTCATTTCAAAAAATTGGCTTTGTCTCATTTACCTCTCCAACCAACAACCTCACTCGATTTTGAAATTCAATATGCCTAAAAACTTGTACAGCACTGATATCAAGCTCGTGGTTGTACGGATGGTTCTGCAAGGAAAGACCTTTCCGGAGATTGTACGCAGCACGGGGATCAATCTTTCACTCACTACTGTGCGCCGTTGGTTCGATCTGTATTGAACCACTCGGGCTGTTGTCACAAATCCTTTGGACCACGCGAGGGATGGCGCACCTTGCACTCTAGGAGCCGCCGAGAAAGACTTCGTATTACAGGCACTTGAACTCGATCCAACTCTGTACCTAGATGAACTCCAGGCCAAGGTTGGAGGAGCGTTCGGAAGGACGGTCTCCGTCAAGACTCTGTCAACTGAACTTTGAAACTGTCTATGTTGGACTCAAAAAAAGGGTCACACCGTGCACCCCAACCAATCTGTCAGGGCTCGTGGTGCCTACATTGAGGTGATTTCTCAATATGACCCTCGTTGTTTGGTATTTGTTGGTAAGTCGATTTCCTTCTGATTCATCTGTTTCATCCATACTGACTTTGGTCCCGTTGGCAGATGAAACAGCCATCTCCAAACGTCGGTTATATCAGACCCATGCCCGTGCTCCCATTGGTCAACGCACGGCTCGGCTCCACAGACCAACCCAGGCTGCGCGTTGGTCAGCTTTGCCGGCGATCTCAATGGACGGTGTCGTTGCGGTATCTGTTCAGGCCGGTGGATACAGCAGGCTGGATTTTGAGGCCTATCTGGAAAATGACTTGGTATGTGGTTAGGATTAAGATGTTCTGTCTAAAATCAGCGCTGATTAATCTGTCTGTTTTCAGCTCCCCGCGATGAACCCGTTCCCGGCTCGGAACAGCGTTTTGGTGATGGACAATGCTCCTATCCACCACGGAGGAAGAGTGGAGGAGCTTTGTGCAGCGCGCGGAGTGAGGCTGGTTTATTTACCAACCTACAGCCCCGATTTCAACCCCATCGAAAAAGGTTTCTCGGTGCTGAAATCAAGACTCAGGCACTCCCAGGCATTGCAGCGAGCTATGAGTGCAGAAGACAAGAGAGCCGCGACAATACCCAAATTGCTCCGAAACGATATGAAATTTGGTCCATTTTCATATCGTTTCGGAGTGGGCGCTATGAATCGCTCCGCTCCGAGATCGCTATGAAAATGGAAAAAATCCTTGCCAGGTATTGGAGCGGAGGAATTGATCAATTCCCGCTACATAGCGCACTTAGCGGTGATGTAGGAAGACCAAACAAAAATTTTGTATTTCAAATATATTTGTACGTGACCATAGGGCTAGATACGTAGGAGAGTAGGACGTGTTTTCATAGAGACATCAGAAGCAAGAGAAACATGTATAATAAGAAAACTCAGAGTCAAGGTGAGACTTGAGTCACTTTAAGGAAGGAACACGTGTAAGAAATGAAATTGTATAAAAAGAAATTCTTTCGATGAAAGTAAATTGATGGACCTATCGGGTCATCTTTCCCGATGATTTCTTCTTTACCAATGCTTGCATATAAGATTGAAGCGCTTTGGCAGCTTCTTCAAACACCCCATCAGGGACGATTCCCTCCTTCAACCACGCTTGAGATCCAACAAGTCGCTCCATAGTTTTTGGGAGCATACTGCCTCTTGAAGGTGTACACACATCGGCAGCGGCTGAAAAAGTCCGCTCGCATGCACATGATGTGGCGGAAATCGCTAAGTAATTGCGAGCAATTGACGAGAGGATAGGGAAGTGGGTTTCGTGTTCCTATTGGTCATAAAGTAGGTTAGTATCCTCAGAAAGGGTGAGAAATAAGATAAGGATGGGACATACCTTCCACCATTGCAGAGGAGTTTCACCTTTACCGATAGGGAATTTACCAGATAAGTAATCTTCCAGCTCTGAAGTCGGATTCTTACTGGGACCGGTGTCAGATGTTCTAAACACATCAAAGTCATCGGACTCTGAGACTGTAGGCTCGTTAGTATCTTCTGGTGGTGGGGTTGGCTCGTGACTGTGAATGTTGATCTCATCAATGGCAGATTTGAAGGCATCCTCAATAAGCAGCTGCGATGACTCTTCGTGATCTGGATAATGAAGGTTGAAGAACTTGACTCAAAAGCGAGGGTTGACGATGGTTGCCAGGGCTATCGCGTCACAGTTGGCCGCCTCGTCTTGATATTCGGTCAGCCACTTGACCATGACATCGATGGCCTTGTCAAGAGAAGGGAAAATGAAAGCTTTGTTTTGAATATCGAGGAGTTCTTTGATTACGCGCTTATATTCAGCCAAGAGGATGCAGCCAGTAGGCCCATCCCCTTCTACTCGAGCTGTAGCATCAACAAAAGTCTGCCCATCCAAAGCGGTCAGATCAGTCAGTCAATGAACAAAACATTATAACCAAACTTTTGAAGGAAAACTTACCTTCAAAACCTTGTTTACCATTTCGACAGCATGCCACTCTGAAGCTGAGATTGTGACACCTTTAAAAAAACACGCCTTTCTATCGGCAGCAATCATCGAATTGATTACCTGCAAGGAAAAAGATGGATTTTGAGTGATTCGAAATGAAAAATTAAATTCAACTTTGAAATAAAAAGAGACTGACCTCCTGTGCCTCACATGCTATCTTTCGACTCTCATAGTGACTGTTCCATCGCGTTTTGCATGGCCTTTTCAACATTCGGCCATTGTATCCCATTCGAGTGGCACGTGTTTTAAAGTTGTTTCTTCGGGCGGCACTACTGGCAATCTGTCCAGAGACAGCGTCAACCTACATAATAAACATGATAAGCATCGATCAACTATGAGATTGATTCCAGAGAGGGATACTGACCTTGTGAAGTGCGGCTGCGACGAGATCATCTTTATCACAAGGTGATAAAGATGAGTCATCAATTATATCGTCTTCGTCATCAACACCGTCAGTGTACTCAGGCAATCCTTCATCGCCCTCGGATTCGGTGTCAGAAGCATGGAACTCAATGTCGTCTTCGCCATCGTTGACTTCTAGACCAGGGATCGGAAGAGCCACACCATGTGGTATAGAAGGTTTCCCATTGCTTACCTTCTGGCCGAGGGCCTTGAGAAGCTTTGTTAAACATTCTTACACCATGGGGGTATAGAAGGTAGAAGGTTTCCCATTGCTTACCTTCTGGCCGAGGGCCTTGAGAAGCTTTGGTAAACATTCTTTGGAGCTCAGCTGCCATGGTGGAGTTGTTTCCACCGCTATCTGTAGTCTGCGCTAAGATGTAAATACAATACAAACATAGGTCAGCATGAGGTAACAATGGTTTGAAAGAAAAGAGAAACCGATAAGTGAAAGAGATATGAGTAAGAGGACTCATCTTTTTATGAAGATCATGACGTATCAAGAAACGCCCAACGGGCCTGGCTAGCAGAGCCCCGAAATGTCGCCATCCCACCATCTTGAGTGTAAGATGGGTCGAACGATATTGCCAATCGTTGTCGATGTAGTTCGCGGTTGCTCCAACAAAGGCATAGCGATTGCCTTTGGTGGTCCAAACATCGTGGACGAGACAGAATTTACCTTTGTTTTCCTGTTGAGATTCCAATATTAGATCAGTTTAAGTACTACATGTAGAGATAATATGTATTTACTTACCTTCAAGTCGTTGAGCGCCTTGTGGTGTAAACCTGCAAACAGATGGACTGACTGTTTAGTCGCCCAAGCAGTCGATCAAACTACAGCTCCGCAATTGACACAGTAGAACGCAGCACGCAGGGCCGGGTCTTGAAAGCGAATCCATGGGAGCGCATGTCGAACCATCCAGATCACGAGGATCATGTTCAGCAGGTCGACTGAAAAAACCGGTCCATTGACAAAGGAGTCCAAAGTGGAGTTCTTCTTCTTTTCTGCCGCCATCTGTTCGTCATATGTTGGAGGAAGTATGAGACCGGATTTGATTGCCTTATGGCGCATCTTACACACAGGCCGGGACTCGTTCCCGTCGCGGTGGCCCCAGAGGTTCCAGTACGATGTGGGATGTTTCAAGAACGTGACCTTGCAGAACCTACACTTGAAACTGCGACCCTTTATATTGAATGAATCAAATGCAAGACAACATCAGCTGTGCTAAACAAAAATCGAGAAAGATGTAAAGAAAAGAGATAACGGGGTAGATGGAAGTCAACAATTGAGCGAGTAAGTGTGAAACTCTTACCACTGGAGGCTCGAAAAACTTGAGGAGTTCTTGAACGTGATCGCTTCGAACTTCCATGTAGCCAGGTTCTTTCGTTCCAACAAACTCGATATCCGAATCTTGATCTAAGTTAACCTCTTCGGGCACCTCATAGGCCTACAGATCATAGAACAAGTTAGGTCAAATCGACTGTAAGTAGTAGATATTAAGATTAAACTTACATCCGTATTGGCCTTCTTGCTTGGTCGGACTGAAGGTGAGCCACCCTTGGAATTGCCTGATGGTGATCTTGCTCGCTTACTGGTTGAAGAACGAGCCTAGAAAAATTGATATCAGTTTCGAGTGGTTGATAGAGTCATCTTGACTCATCTTACTTTGCCTTTCGCATTCGGTTTGGGTGCAGCTGGAACCGGAGCTTTGCTGACCTTCTTCTTGGTTGGCGGTCGAGGTGATGCTGGCCGATCAGCAAGAGGATGAGATTGGTCACCATCCGAAGAAGGAACTATCAGAGTGGTCCGTGAATCTGATGGGGTCGCCACAAATCCTGGCTGTGATCGTGCAGGGCTTGGTGGCCTAAGAGTTCTCGATCTAGAACTTGGTAAACTAGGAACCTGAAGACTAGGAGTATTGGAGATGGATTGGGTAGAAGGGGTTTTTGAGATAGCCATCGATATATAAGATATGAGCAAAAGGTTACAATTATGATGGAAGTAATAACTGTTTGAGTGGGTAACGAGAAAAGAACAAGTAAGTATCTTTGATTGAATCAATCAAAGATGAGGGATAGAATCTCACTGACCAAAAGATCACTACTAATACAACTTGGTAGTCGATTGGACCACATTTTGGCCCTCGAAATGTATTCCAGGGGTTGTGTTCCATTGGCCGTGGAGGTGGTGATGGACTAGGACCAATTAAGACAGGTGAAGTGGTCATCTAAGATCAAAAGAGGTGAAGGTGGGTGGCGTGAGGCGTCGATCTAGTGAAGGGGTGGGGTGACAACCCTCTACCCACCCCTTGGATCATGATGTCCGCTATATATCGGAGAACCCGATGTCCCGGGGCATTGCGTAGCGGTCCTTTTGCTATGGAAAAGTCTGGGGCTTGAGTTCGGTGCGCAGTTTCCGCTATGGACTGCGGAGGTCATAGCGGGTTCCAAATCCGCTCCGAAATCGCTCCGAAACAGCTATCTAGAGCGGAGCGATTCGGGTATTGGCCGCGATATTCATCACTTGTATGGACTTATTTACTGAAGATTTATGTGAAGGTTTATTAGCCTCTTGCTCGAGGCACGCTGTAGAACTCCTACGCAGTGTAGCGTAGGCTGAGCCGGAGAGGGGAAGAATCACCACTTGTGAGAGCGGATGAAACTACAGGCACTGTGAAGCTGCCCTCGTCCTTCGAAAATGATTTCGAATTTAAGATGAGGCTTCTCAATTTCACTTCTTTGTCTTTTAAGGCTTTCCAAAACCTAGTTTACACCTCGCGGTTGGATGTGCAGCGTTTGGCGGAGTCTAACAATACTACACACAACTCTACACAAGTTTGCAGTACTGAGATATGTGAACTCAAGATTGAGTGTTGAATGTTACGCTGGTGTAACACAGCTGTACAGGACTGGAATAAATTCCTGAACCTGACTCGACCTGGCCTCGACTTGGATCAAGAGGCAGGTTTGGCGAAACTTGATGTAAATCACACAAAGTGTAATTATGATAGTAAAGAGGGGGAATGGGTTTTATTGACGGCGGGGTTTTATCCGGAGGGTAGAGTACTCGGACTCGGGGCCAAATTTCGATTTTTGAGGTAACAAAATATAACAATTAACACCGCGGGAATCAATAGGTGTGAAACCCGATTGGGGAAAGTTGCGGTGACCGGGTCCGCAACTTTCTCCAATTGCGAATTGCGTTCGCAATTCGTTCGCATTTGGTTCGCTGTACACCCTTGAGACCGCATACAAATCAATTTATCTGTCTTGATACAATGTGTCAGAGGATGTATTAAGGTTGTGTTTGATTTCCTTTCAGAAGAACTGGTTTGAACTTTGGTCCAGGGTGATCTCAATCAATTTGCAAGTCATCAAATGTAATAGAGACGCTACAAGATGCAACAAATGCTTTTAAATGCTTTTGCAGTATGCATTACCTTTGCTTTTGCATAGGTCAACACTGATAGGAGATGCCCGTGCTCAGGACCTTTGTTTTGAATAGCTTCGAGGAATCGAGAGATTTCAACATCACTGCTTTACTTACTTTTGGTGACCGGCACTTGTGGTGACTGTTCCGGGGCATGTTGCAAGCGATTAGATCTGCAAAGAGGATATCAGGTGGTTGATTATGTACAGGGCAGTAGGCTTGAGTAAGCGAGCAAAGTCAGACACGACTTATGAAGTGTGCTTAACACTTTTGCAAACTTGCGAAAGTGTACATATTGACATTAGTGGCAAGCACATCAAAGAAAAGAAGCCGTGAATCAATACTTTGTCAACTGGCAAGATACAGTTGACCAAACCGTCTCTTCCAAAAAGGAATTGAATGCGACCTGATCATCCTCTAGGCTCTGACACATAAGACGGGTAAATGATAAATCAGCGCTGCCGGCATCTGGATTTATTCCTGTACTTGTGCGGTCTCGAGGGCGTACAGCGAACCAAATGCGAACAAATTGCGAACGCAATTCGCGATTGGAGAAAGTTGCGGACCCAGTCACCGCAACTTTCCCCAATCGGGTTTCACACCTATTAATTCCCGCGGTGTAAGTAAAAATAAGACCTTTAAAATATAAGACTCTAGACACCAATAACCAAGCTCAGCAAGATAACAAACAATAATTGGACTTGATAACACTCAATGGCAATGATAATAACAAGTGAAGTAAACTCTTTCTTTGTCTCTGTTATCAAAGAAAATCTAACTAACACAACAAAAAAAACTAATTGATTTACTGCAGTAATTTTAAAGGAAACTAACAACAGACTCGATCATAAAAACACTAGCCATTTACTCGATGACACACTTTATTATAACACACACACAAAAACAAATCCGGACATACACATTCATCCACAGATGGATTGATGGATTCCCCTCTCAGCAACCCTTCCCTTTATACCTTTCCTCGATCCCAAACCCCAACCCGATCATTCACATCTCAACCCCAACCTGCTTTTACTCCAACCGATCATTCTCAAAGTTGTTTTATCATCTCTTCTACTATGTAAGTGTTTTCTCTTCCTTCTCTTATTTGTTTTCTTGTATTGTTCATCATCTAATATTGATTGTTAACTTTTCGATCTCCAGCTCTGATTTCATTCTGCTTTAACTATGATTTCTCTATAGGGATTGTACCCCAAAATCGATCATCCTATCAATGTCATCTTCATCATACTCTATCCAAATTCGATCTCAAGTTCTGATTTCAATCTAGTCTCAACCTTTAAACCTCAAAGTGTAACTTTCTTTTCTCTTTCAATTTCGATTTTGATCTTTGATTTAGATATGAACTTTGGTGAGTCTTGGCTTCATCTCTTCATAGATGCAACTATAATCAAATCGATCCCAACCCCTTTCTAACTACCACCTTCAAAATTTGTCATCAAACTTTCATATCTGATTTGTTTCTTATTTCACATCCCACTAACACTTTCTAATTGTTTTTTTTTAGGTATATACCCCAAAATCGATCCTCATGTCAAGTATGTGGACACTCTTCAATTAATATATAACTTCAATTCATTCTTAATCTTATTCTTGACACTAACACTACTTGATTTTCGATTTTGGCCTGTACATTAGGTGTTTATTTAATGCATCTTATTGTCTTATTTAAAGCTTCCTTGTAATTATTTTGTCTTTGTTTCATATGTATCTTCAAATTTGCCTTGTTATAAGTTGTAATCAAACAATAAAAGCTATAATGAATGAAATGAATAATACTAATAATCTGATTGAGAGTGCCATTGTGAGAGAATGGGTTGAATATTGACTCTGTTCTCTATGTGTTTCATCTTATGGAGACCTTTTGTTGATTTGAAAGTTAGAACACAGAACATCCATGTATATATATTGATGATGAAAGTAACTAGAAAAATTATGAGAGTTGAGTATAAAGAGATCCCAGCAACATCCTTGAAGCAACATCCTTGAATGACCTGAAAAGCCTTGAGTATATTTCTTGAAGGAAATCTAGATTGTAGATGTTTTGTAAGATTGAAGATTGAACCCTTCTGACATTTTGATTTCCACAACGCTGAGCTAGATTCGTCCATGGATAGAGTAACTTCATAGAGACACGTACACCAAAGGGGAGATGTAAATGAAATAAAACCCCAAGAAGGATCCCATGGAGATCCGAATGGGAAGAAACACCGAAGTAGATACACAGGTTTCAAGGGAAATGGTCAAGAGATATCTCTTTCCCGTCTTCCCATTTTCCTTTCCACTCCATCTCATTTATCTCTTGAATTTCCCTTTTTACCTTACTCTATCCAATAGTTACAATTATTATTCACAAGTATAACTATAACTTATCTATAAACCTTTACTAACAAAATTTTCTTTATAACTCATTGATAAACCTAATTTTCCTGAAGTAATTCTCATCAAATCCAATCACCTAATTACCAAACATCGTTATCAACTTACATATTCTATCACAACCTGTCTACATACAATTATCCGAGTTGAACTTATCCAAATCCACCAATCAGAGACATCTAGAAATTCATTGACATACATCCCCCATTACAATTCGACAAGGATGACTAAGAACAGTTCAACCACGTTGAAGGCGATTCGGGCGAGCCGACGAGTCCAAGGTCTAGAAGTTAGCCCCAAAGGAGGAACAGGTGCCTTAGGAGAGAACAAAGCGGGACCTTCAAACTCCAAACCGAACCTCATTTCAACTAACAAACACCAAGAGGAAGATAACGATCACATTAAGCCAGACGACAACGCAGACGGATTAGGAGCCCAGTCAGAATTCAAAGAGAAGTGTCAACCAGATCCATTCAAAGAGAAGCGTCAACCAGATCCCACACAAAGCCAAAATTACTCCAACTTCATCGGAAACGTACCAATCCCTTTCCCAGCAGAGACGAACCCACTTTTCAACGCGACAATCAGAGTCCCAAAAGGCAAAGAACGGGCAGAACAATCCTCTTCCAATATAGACGACTTAGCAGGTGACTTTGTACATGAAGACTACAAATTGGTAGGAGCCTCCGACAATTTAGAAGTCAAAGACTTAGAAGAACACCAAGCATCTTCCCCATCTTTAGGATCTTCAAACGGAGAGGACGGACCAGACATCTCAAGCTCAAGCTCAGACTCCGACAACGGAGACAGCGAAGAGGATTCATCATCAGAGAGCGAGTCAGAAGACTCAGAAAGAGAAGTGAAGAAAGGTAAGCAAGTGTATACATCTTATAATTGATCATAAATAACCCTCAAAGCCCTTTCGTAATCTACACTCCATAACCCTCCCTTCGAAATAAAACAAACTCTACTCTCTGCATACTCCCTACCCCACCCTTAGGAGAAAAAAGAACTGCTCTTAATACCATCCCCATTCCCCTTTTGATCTCGTTCAGTGACGAATGATTCTCTCATCCGTTTATATTACTCGGTGATGATTGATTCTCCCGGAAGCTCCCAAGAAGGGTAGAGCGCCCCTTTGAATAAGAGGGAAGGGATTTAAACATATAAAGAAATCTGCCTTTATGGTGTTAAAAAACATAAAGACCTGATCTGGCTTAAAAAATGCAGAAGCTGCGAAAGACACATCACATAGTCAACAAATAAGACTAGAGAGCAATCAACAATTAACTTGAAAAAAATGGTTCTCCTCCTTTTGAAAACAGATAAGAAACGGAAACGCACATCAAAGTTAAAGAAGAAACTAGAAGACGCGAAAAACGAAATCAAACAATTGGGAAAGATAGCAAATATCAAACCATCAGAAGCGGCTAAGAAATCTAGTAGACGAGCAAAGAAGACGTCGGACAAAAAGAAACGTAGCAAGAAGAATGGAATACAAGTAAACATAGGTGTCATTTCAAAGTCAGACTTGATTCAATTACAACCGTTTTGGAGAAAACAAATGAAGAAGTTAGAGTCCTCCATCCCTTTGACAGTATTTGATCAAAGTTTCGCGCTAGCAGACAAAGAAGAGTACAAAAGACAACATCATTTGTCATCGTCGAAGACTTCTAAGAACAAAGGTTTAGAGGCGCAATCCGAGTTCAAAATGACTTACGGGGAGTGGACAGAAAACATCAGTCTGTTCAAACGTTACTTGATTCAACACAAGCAAAAAGAAGTAGCAGAAAGACTCAACTTTCACATCAAGAACGTGAAGCAAGTCAAGTAAGTAACTCTGACTACAATAAATAGATAAAAAAGACTGACAGTAGAACGGGGGAACAGGAGATCGACAGAGTGTTGGATGACAGCCCTACGCTATGATATACTTTGCAGACGACATATCTTTGTGGAAAGAATGGACAAAGAACCGATAAAAGATATTGGTACATTCATGAAGAAATATGAAGACAAGGCCAAAGATAAGTCGTTAAACTTTGGAGAGGCGAACGGAGGTGAAACTAACCCTTACGCGAAGGGAGGTAAACTCGAATGGAGACACCGTGAGACTGGTTTGTCATTGTGAGTAAAGAAGAGTTCATAAGAATAGAAGAAGAAATTGACCTAAATGATATGCATCACAGTAACCACAATTCTTCCACCGACAACCAACAAACAGCATCGAGCTCTAGAGATTTCAACAACAATTTTCATAGGAAACAAAGAGGCCCACGCCCAAACAGAACTTTCTCATACGGTGCCAAACCTGGGTTCAACCAGTACCACAAAGGACCAAGCTTTAGCCACAACGTCCCGTTTCATCAGAATCAGCTACCGACAATCCACATGGGATTCCCAAATCAAGGACAACCAAACTCGAACCAAGCACCAATGAACGTGAGCCTTGCCTCAATTCCAAACGTCACTACAAATAGCCAAGCACAGCCAAACAATTACAACAATTACCAAGGAAGAGGAGTAAGAGGTACTTGGAGAGGTACTAGAGGAGGAGTAGGAAGAGGTACGGGAAGACAAGTGCAGAATGATACGTTGTAGAACTCCTACGCAGTGTAGCGTAGGCTGAGCCGGAGAAGGTAAGAATCACCACTTGGAAGAGCGGATGAAACTATGGTGCTTTTACGCTGCCTTCAACCTTAAGTTTGTTGCAGTTCGAAAAGAACTAGAACAACTCTTAACAATTTTCTCTCCCCACGAATTCCTCCCGTAACACAATTTTAAGATTTACAAAAGATCCGCAAGGTTTGCCGGATTCCGATGATACCCCACACAACTCTACACGACGTTGTGGTGTAAAACTACGTTGCTTTCGATGTACACGGCTAGGTAGCACATGTAACAGTGTACAGGGCCGAAATGTAATTTCGGATCCCCGACTCGACCCGGCCTCGACTTGGATCAAGAGGCGGGTTGTTGGTTTTTGTTTTAGTCTTGAATCCGACGACTTCACGACTAGGTTGCGACACAGCTCAGCAACTGAAACAACACTACAATAGAACGATAAAGCAACACTGCCGACTTATTCCTAACAACCCTTTCTAACAATGGTAAACTTATTCTTTTCTTTCTTTCACTCTCTTTCTTTCAAACAGATAATAAAAGACTAACAAACAAAAAACATGCTTTAAACTTTTCAACTCTGAAATAGGCTCTTCAAGCACTCGATCACACTTTTAAGACGCACGCACACAGATTCTCACTTAGACTCAGACACACTGCACTTTTAACACACACAGGAACACTCTCCCCCCGATACTACACAAGATACGATGCCATACTCCCTTCTTATATCTTTCCGCTGCTCAAACTCCGACCGATGCCTCCTATTCCCCCCGATCAATTCCGTCCGATTGCTTTCTTTTTCTTCGCTCCGACCGATTCTGTTTGTTATTTAGCCCCTATTCGCCTCGATAGTTTTCTATTGAAACTCCTATCCAACTCAATTGTTTTCTATTTAAAACCCAGGTATGTTTCTTTGTTTGATTTTATTTTATTTTCTTTTGTTTTGTTTTCTTTTGATTCAACTAATCTTTCTTTTCTTACTCTGTATGCTGACTGCTTGGCTTTAGATCGATCACGAGATCTTTTGATTCGGTTCCGTTACCTCCGATTGATACGGATCGATCTAATTCAAGTTTAGGTAAGTTTTCATTTTTTTTTATCGTTGTTATCTTGTCATTCTTTTCTTTTTGTACTCTTCTCTACTAGTGATCCTGACTGTAGTTTATCTTTGTCTTTATTTTGTTTTCTTCTTTGTTTTCTTCTTCTTTAACTTATCTTATGTTTTGTTTTGTTTCATATACTTTATTCATATCTTTATTTATTTGCTTGTCTTGACTTTTCTATGTTGATGAATTGTATAGTAGTTGTCCTTGAAAAATTTGTTTAAATAAAACTAAATAAAAATGAATTAAATTTAACTAAAAAAAAACTTCTATACTCGAGTGATTGTGAGTAAAAAAAGTGAGCTCTTTGAGCAAAATGCTGAGTCTTTAAGGCTTGTTATAGTGAGGTTCTGTGCGTATAAAAGGAGGAGGTTTGGAGGGTATTCTGCTTTCCACAACGTGAGTGTAAAATCATGGACATGTTCCGGATTTCATTTAACTACCATGCTCTTTAAGCTATGCCAATATATTTCCCTACATCAAAATTTGTTTCAAAGTCACTCCTTAGTTAAATTACTTTCATAATTCTATTGTAACGCTTTTAAGCTTTAGAAGTTTTGACACACTCCTTTAATTATCTTGTACCCATGAAAACTTGAAATGAATTCTTATGATACATTTGCTTCGTATTAGGAATGACACGGAGAATGAAAGAATTGAAATAAAAGAGATAGAAACCAAAAATTCAAGAGAACAATCAGAAGAGAAACTAACTTGGCCAACTAAAGCAAAATGTAGCATGGTGATAGAGAAATGGGAAGAAGAGCTAAAGAAATGCAGCTTACTACCATTCTACGATTTCGTACTAGATGGATTCCGAGATGGTTTCGACCAAGGAATTCCAGAACATGCAATAGGAGGAATGAAATATTATTGTCCACCGAATCACAAATCAGCTCAATTAGTGAGAGACAAGATCGAGAAGAGCATAGAAGAAGAAGTATTAGCAGGAAGGATGATAGGTCCATTCACGAAAGAAGAAGTAGCAAAACACTTTAAATTCTTTAAGTCAAGGGTCAAGCCCAATGGGAGCTGTAATAAATGGTGACGGATCATTTAGGCCAATAAACAATCTATCATTCCCGAAAGACAATCCAACAATACCTAGTGTAAACTCAGGACCCTGGAAAGCCCCTATATACCCGCCTAATTGGGTATGTAGGAATTGGCCTTTTTGGGTAAAAATGGTCCTTATGTTCTGTGTAGGAATTCTAAAAATTTGAAAAAAAAAGTCACACAGGAGCCTTATTTTGTATGTAGGAATATGTCAAAAAGTGTGGAAAAAAAAATTAGGTTTCTTACACATTAGGTAGGAAAGAGGGTTCTCAGGGCCACCAGGCTACCCACTTCAATACATAAGGTGAGTAGCAATGATCATCGAGTCACAATGAAACCTGATGTTATTGTGTATACATACCAATCATGATAGTATTGAGTTCGAAGCTCAGGTAAGACAATTTTTTGCACATTTTTATGTAAAAGGGTGTGGAAAAATGTCATATTATGACAGTTGATGGTCATTGAAATCGAGATGTCTGACAGTCTGGCATGGGTCAGCAAGAAGGTTGTTTCAACCAGTTTCAACCGAGTCCAAACATTTGAAATGGCCTGAAAGTTGCTGAAACAGCTTGATTCTGCTCGATCACAACATTTTTTTTGTTTGATCTTGATAGTTTTCGTTGATATTAGACACAATTACTATATCTCGTGTAGCAAAAGGAAAAGGTAATGAACGAAAGAAAAAAAACAACCACCAGGATCCTGTGGCTTCTGATCACGCCAATGCAAATGGAGCCACCAAATTGGACCCTCGGACATGTAGTAAATTGGTAGCCATCATGCTGAAAAACTCTGAGCAGATGGACAAGGCTCTGGATCGCTTACATCGATGGAACATTCATGTAAAGCTTGACCTCAATTGGATTGCAAAAAATACATCAACAACTCTCGACATCGCAACACAAACACTTTATACAAGTGGCAATGTATCAGAAGACAATCCACTTGAAGTAAACAAGTTTGTTGTGGTTATAAAAAACAATGTATGTCATCCCCTGTTTCAAATATGAAGCTGCCGACTCTGATCATTTAATGTACTCTTGATTCGTTTTAGATGCTTTTTTTGGGTAAGATCTGTGCTCTCTACATTTACCAGAATGGTAAGCACGAGTGGATCACCAAATCGTCCACTCGATCTAAGCTCTCATATGCATCTACCCAGCTTTACATGTATAAAGGGAATCCTGGAGCGTGTAGTTTTGAAGAAAACTTTCCAAATCGCCTCATATTCTCGCATCTTGATATAGCAGATATTCACTATGTGTTTCCCCCCACCTCATCAATGAATATTACTGAACCCAAGGCTAACACCATATGGATTCCTCAAGCTTATCGTGCTATGTTAAAGGCTATGAGCCAGAAACAGTACATCAAGGCAATTCTTGAACAACTTGCTGTTGAACACGCTAAAGCTAGAAAAAAATAAGCTATACTTGAATTGTAATATCTAACTTGGTTTTTATTTCTCTCCACCTTATCTAGAGATTTGATTTTGTGTTATTTCTTCAAGTTGTTTCGCTTCATCTCTCCCAAATTCAAAAAAATACCAGTCTCTTTAGTCCCTTTTCTGAAACGTTTGACTGCTCTTTTTCTACTTCTTGATATTGAATTCTCAGACCCTGATCTCCCTCATGTGTAGAGATTCACTTTGATGTTTTTACCTGTTACAGCAGTGGACCGACTGCAGTGGCTGGCCAGGAACTGGAAACACAGTCCCTCCAGTGGCTGGCCAGGAATTGAATTACTCGTTTTTTTTAAAACTCAACTACATAACACTACATAGCTATACTACTCACTAGTCTATTTCTCTCTCAACAACTTCAACTCTTGTGATTCTTCTACCAAATTCCCAAAAAAATATACAAGTTTTTCCGGAAAAAAAATCAAGATGTCTAATTGCTCTGAAACGCCCAAAAACACAGATTTTGAGGGTCCTTATGCAGATGGAAGGAATATTGGGACCTTTCTCCGAAAAAAAAATGGTCCTTTGTCAACAGGTAGGAATCCGAGTTTTTTTTGTGAAAACCGGCGAAATTTGTGTAGGTAGGAGGGGAAAATTTCGGGATTTCCATTAGGAGGGTATATCGGGGCTTTCCAGGGTCCTGTAAACTCCTATGTGAACAAAGATGACTTCAAGACAACGTGGGATAACTTTTCAAGAGTATATTCATTCATTGCAAACTCAGAGCACAAACTTCTAATAGCATTGTTTGACTGGCTAAAAGAATATAGACAAATTCCAACAAGGCCTGATCAATGGCCATACCTATTAATTATGAATTTCAAAGGAAAGATGTACATAGATTTATTTATTTACTTTGGAGGAGTCGCAGGTTGTGGAAGCTTTGGAGGTCCAGCAGACGCATGGAAGGATTTAATTAAAGCAGAATTTAAACTCGAAGAAGCATTCAGGTGGGTAGATGATAATCTGCTCATAAAACAATCAGATTCAACAGTACACATGGATGAGATAGTCAAATATAGCTCTAGCTTAGGAGTAAAAACAAACAAAACGAAATTTTCACATTTCAGCAAGGCTGGCTCAGCAGCGCAGCTGCAGCGGGTAGCGCTGCTGAGCTTTGGTACTCATTTGCCAATTATGTTGGTACCGGGGCCTAAGCTACGGTACCCAAACAGAGCCTTGGCGGGTGCCGGGTCAAAGTTCCGCTTCCCGGTTTGAGGATGGCCGGTAACGGGAGCAGAGCTACGTTTTGGTTAATACTACTCAGCCACCAATTCCACCTTCGCTTCCCACTCCCGATTGGAAGTTGGACCTCCACCTTGACGCCCACCTATAGTAAGAACAAACCAACTCAAACCGCACGGCCAATGACCACATCTTCAAGATCTTATGGAAGCCTCTTAGATTTGATGAATTTATTAATCGGCTCACCATGTGGTGTTTATGTATTTGATAGGAATCAACGGAAGTTGAAGACATTCCATTGGAAGACCTAGTTGAGTATATATTCTCTTTTCTGGATCGTTTTCTTTTTTGATCCATTGTCCCAGAACAATCTTGCAACTGACTTAAGTTGAATATCTATCCCATACTATTTTATAACATTTCCCCTTATACTCAATTTCCACCAACATCCACTACTATACTCGTTCATATCTTCTTGATAAATTTCCGTTTAAAATCATCGTAACCAATCAATGGCACCAAGTTCAACCCAAAGCACTCTGCGATTCTACTCAGGCTATGAGACTGACGACAACGCTCCCCGTCGATCTGGATGCATCACCACACCTGCTCGTCTAGGGCCTGGTATGATATGTCCTCCATCCGACAGCCGACAAGCCGTTCCGAGTTCTTCTTTCACTTTCTCTGTTAGTAATCAGAAAAATCCAACCATGACGGCTCAGAGTAAGGGAAAAGGCAAACGTGCCCGATCTGAATCACTTCCTGGGTCTGTCATCGAGTCAGAAGTTGACACAGACCCACCCGAGATCATTAGTGGACCAGCGCAACGCAAAACGATACCAGCTTCACGCCAAAAAGGATCCGGAGGTTTAACTCAAGCAAGGTCAAAGGCAGCCTCCAAGACTTCAAAGAAGTCAGCTGCCTCTCAGCGTAAAGATGCCGAAGCCGAGAAGAACTTGGTAAGCTTCATTTTACTTTCAATTCAATCTTTTTCTCTATCTATATCTATATCTAAGTCTTATATTTGCCTTTTCTAACATCATCACCATGTTTTAGGTGTTGGCTGCTGAAGCTGGAGTTGCACCCAATCTCAATCAAGATTCTGATGAAGAAAACGAGCAAGTTTGCAAGCGACTACGTCGGTCAAATGAGAAAGACGAGGATGAATTCAACCCACCAGTCCTATTCTACGGGAAACCCTTCCGTCGAGAGAACGATGTAAGTGGTATTTCGTCTCAATTTTGCCTGAAAACTACATATATACTCATTCTTCTTTGATATATTATGATTCAGGATGCATCGGGTCCTCCTTTGACACTGCAGTGCAAGTGGTGTCAAAAGGAGGTTCGTATCAGTGGAAGCTCAAAGTCAAATCTTCAATCCCACCGTGATGGATCGAGTCAGGCCGGTAAAAACAATCAAGGTTGCCCAAGACGGATGCAAGCAATACGAGCCGGTGCCAAACTCCCACCAACTGTAGCTGATATCAAAGCCAGTAAGATTCGCGATCAACACGCTGCCTCAATGGACAACTTCCTTCTTCCGGTCCCTGAGTTCGACAGCCAAGTGGTAAATCAGATGGTAAGTTTGTGGCAAATCACAAACAGCCTACCATGGTCCATCATCGAACACCCTATGTTACGGGCTATTCTGTTGTATCTCCGACCGGGTATCCAAATATACAAACAAAAATGAACAGCTGATGAGGCAAAGCGTCTCCATGTTGGGCTTTGTGACAATGTCATGAAAGAGCTTAAAGTGAGATGTTTGTTCTTTAGTTCGATTTTTGAATTTTGATAACTATATCTTGTTTCTCAAGCTGATCATGCTTCTATCTCTCAAATAGTCCCTCACCAGCATGTTCAACTTGATCCAAGATGTATGGACAGTATCTCGCAATTGTCACGCCTTTATTGGAGCGTTAGTTTCCTACGTCGACAAGGACTGGAATTTTGTGGTCCGCCATCTCTGTCTTAAACTCGTCGCCTGGCATCATAAAGGGGAATGGCTGGCTGCACCGATTGCGACTGTTCTCAAAAAGCACGATTTGTGCTCTAAGATAAGTCTTTAACATCATTTTCTGTATTTCCTTACTATCGTTCTCATACTATCAACAATGCTAACCTTTTTTTCATCTTAGCACATGATAGCAATGACGACTGACTCTGGTGCCAACAATTGGACGTTGGCAAATGAATTGCAACGACAATCGATCACACACGACCCCATGTCGCATTTGAAGGCGAAGACAATGCATATCTTTTGCATTTGTCACAAGACTGGACTGATAGTCCACGCTGGACTGGAAGCCCTCGGAATTCCACCCAAACTTCATCGACATGCGACCCTTGCGAACTTTCCCAATGTTGATGCGATGGAAGCTGTTGCTGAAGAAGATGAAACAGTGGTTCTTGATGTCGAGAACCCTAGTGGTTCAACCCTTGAAAATCATGAAGAAGATGATGATGAACACAATCTTGGCCGTCTTCTTGATTCAGAAGATGAGGATGAATCTGAACCTAATCAACCTGAATGTGTTGTTGAGGACAATGAGGATGCAGAAGACCCCGATCCGCCTCAAGTGACTGCTGGACGTGCCAAGAAGGGGCTACCTCGTACTCGTATGGCTAGGCTCATAAGAAATGTATGTATATCATTACTTTCATGGTTTTCCTTTCACACTTGGATCACAAGAGCTAACATTCATTGGGTCGATAGCTGAACATAGTCAATAAAAAGCTCACTCGGTCAGCTGCTTGGAGAGAAGATTTTAATCGCCGCCGTGCCGCTGCAAACAAGAAGATTAAAGATCAGAAAGACGGCCCACCTCTTCTTGCACTCCTAGCCGAGTATGGAATCAGGTGGAATATAGAGCTTGATCGCTGGGAGCGTATGTATGCTCCACGGGATGTGAGTACCTCTTTTTCTATATCTCTCTTTGCTTCAATTCATTACATCATCTGATACTTTTCTCTCAAAGATCATTGATGAGATGATGAAAGAGGACTTGGCCAAGGTTCATTCGAAGAAGCGTTGACCACCAAAAAATGGAGGAAAGTTAGGATACTTTGACGAACTAATATTCACAGTAGGTGATTGGGAGGCTCTTCAGGAAGTCATTCAAGAACTTATTGTGAGCTCGATCAATCTTTTACTCACTTTTACTCATCAATTGTTTCTCTTTAATCTAATAATATCTTGTTGAAATTCAGCCATTACGAACATTGTGTCGGCGGATGGAGGGAGACAGCCCTACTGGTTGTATGGTCCTGCACGAGTATGCTGAACTCCGGTCTTCTCTGGACGATCGTCTCAAGTCGACTTGTGAAGATGATCCTATGTACCCAATGATCGAGGAAATGCTTCGACGGACTTCGATCTACATGGATGAAGCCGGGTCGTGCGACTCGCTTGTTTTGGCTACTGTGTTTCACCCAAGCTTCAGGCTGGGCTTCTTTGATTTGACTTATGAAGAGGGATCAGGTATGAAAGAACGAGCTGAAGAGCTTTTATGGTCTCGATTCAGCACCTGTCAAGAAGAAATCACCCTTCAGTCTGCTCGTTTGGAATCCAGTAATGACGAAGTCATTGTAGTATCAGTGCAATCGGTCAAGAAGAAGGTTCCAAAGGTATTCAACCTCTACAAACGTGCAAATACTTCAAGTGATCTGGGTGAATTAGATTGTTACCTTCAAGGATTGGACCCTTTGAACTGTGAAGATCCAGAGGAGCTGTTGAATCCACAATGTGCTTTGGATTGGTGGCGAGTAAGTCTCTTTTTTCTATATACTGTTCATAGGCAGGATACTGATATGACTGGGATATTCTTGTACACAAAGGAGCATGGGATCAAGTACCCGGTTTTTTCATCTCTAGCTTGAGATTACCTCAGCATTACTGCCTCATCAGCCCCTGGAGAACGACTTTTCACTGTGGCTGGGCAAGTCTGTTCTGCAAACCGAGCCTCAATGCTTCCTCAAACGATTGAGACATCCGTTGGCAGCCAAATGTGGAAGAGGCAAGGTGTACCTCTACCTCGATCATTCAGCAAGGTGGAAAAAGTAATTAATTACATAGGCAAGACAAAGAGCGGCAAAGGTATCGAAACCTTAGACAATGACACTTTGTAGTCTCGACTCTCACAATATGAGCCGATTCGATTTTTTCTCCTTTTTCTTTCTCTTATAATTCTTTAAGCCTATGCCCTGTCTTTTTCTATTTTTTATTGTATATGCCTATGCCTATGCCCTGCTTATGATAACTTGTATGCCCTCATGGATGTTTTGAAGCTCAGTTCGTCAGTTTTTCCAATTTATTGGCATGCAGCCCTTTTTGCACGCTATCTGTCGTTTCCACCGCCTCGTTGCGGTTTTTTTCATCACAGTGCCGTTTCGCTTCCAAAAAATTTGCGAGTGAATTTTACGTAGCCCGCCCCGCTCTCACCTGACTTTGGGCTCTGGTAACGTGCGCTAAAGTTACTGGGATGGTGTGAGATTGAAACTTGCTACGCTACCAAAAAAGCTGAAAAAAGCTTTGCGTAGCGTAGCGAGCCACCTTTGATTTCAGCGATCAACAAAAATACATAGGTTTTCTGTGGAATAAGAAAAACAAGACCGTAGAACTACCAAAAGGAAAATTAGAGCAAAGAACAGAGCAATTAGAATCCTTCTTGAAGAAAGTAGATTACACGCATAAGGAGGTTCAAAAGATGAATGGCCGACTCAACCACGTAGCTTACATTGCTCCACACATGAGATGCTACTTATCAAACAACTATCGATGGCTAGCAGAGTGGGTAAACATAGCAGCCAAAAGAAAAATGCCGATAGCGGTTTGCGAAGACATGAATGTATGGAGAGATGTGTTAAAGGAGATCCCTCGTAGACACCTTCTAAAAACAAGGCCAATCAACAATATTGGCTGGGTAGGTGATGCCTCGACGACGTTCGGTATAGGCGTAATAGTAGGGAAGAACTGGGGGCAGTTCAGACTTAAGACAGGATGGGAAGACCCTCCCAATAAACCAAGGAGAGGAATTGCATGGTTAGAAACTGTGGCAGTCCGCCTAGGACTAACCATAGTAAAGAAATTGAAAGACGTAAAAGAAGAGAGATTGCTAGTACTGACTGACAATACGACTACCAAAGGAGTGCTATGAAAAGAAAGATCAAGAGATTATTGGGTAAATGAAGAGTGGAAGAAAATTTCCGAACTCCTTTTCCAATACGACGTTCAGTTAGAGCAAAGAAGGGTGACGTCAGTTGATAACGCGGCAGACAAGTTATCTCACGGCATACCCTTGTCAAAGGAATGGTTCAGGCAGGTACACATAGAAGTCCCAGATGACTTAAAAATGTGGTTAGAAGACGTGACGATTGATCAAGTAGAAGAAAAAGACATAGTAAGTTTATACGACTGACAAGAGAAGCAATAATGATCGCATAGAGACTAATCGGGCCAATTGTCAGACAGGAGTAGGAAAGATCCAAATGGGTCAGAGGTATTCCCAGTGCGACATATGATTCACAGCTCATGGGAATAGAAGGTTCTCACCAAGAACAATGAGAGAAGTAAGTGCTTGATACGATGTGGTGCGCAGATCGTGGTATCAATCAAAAGAAATCAAAATTTAAATTATTGATAATCATTATTGAGCAGGAGTTATTATTACATATTAATTACATCATAACTTTGCAATCTAACATATATTAAATCAATTTTCATTTAATTTTATTGTTATCAATTTTTATATATTTCATTTTAAAAGTCAAAACCCAATTTTTTATTATAGTACACATAGTTTTAGATTTGACATTCAATGTTTCATGGTTTAATTCAAACAACTCATAAGAAAGATATACAAACAAACAAATCTCAAGACAGAAGCTCTTTCTATATATGAAAACCCTATTTTATTTTTTGAAACACTTATTTCACTTTTAGTTTTAGTTTTATTTTTATTCATTTGAACAAACAAAAGCAAAGAAAAAACTAAGAAAAAATGGAAACATTTATTAGAAGAGATGTTTATTAAGTACAAATTAATATTCAATTGAATGAGAAGAAAGAGAAACAAGTGAAAATGAAAACTTGATTACATATGATTGATTGTGTTTGATCATTGTGTTAGTTAGTTAGGATGTTTGAGGATAGTATTCAAAAGTAAAGATGAGATGAGATGACTTACAGATTGATGAAGTGAAGAGTGTTGGAAGGAAAGATCGAGATCGAGATCGATCGAGCGAAAACGAGACAGCGAGGTAAAGAGGAAGTGAAGATGTATTATGGGATATGTGGTGTCTGTACCAGTGTGAATTATGGGTTGTTACAGGTCGAAATTTTCGATTTTCGATTTTTGGATTAAGGAAGATGGTTATGAGCTCAAACAACCATGATTGATAATCAAGCTGATGGAATCAAATGAAAAGGGTAGATGGATTAGTCATTGAAGATCAAAAACACATCCTTTCATCATCCATACACAGCATCATCATCTTAGAATCAATTGGTAATCAAAAAGACTCTTTTATTATTAGAAATGTGTGTAGATAAGGCATTATATATGAAGATTGACCATAAGAAGACGCATCATTATTAGTAAAGTGTTCATAAAGGCTTGGAGACGAAAATATAAATGAGTTAAAGAAGTTATAGTAGCTGTTTACCATTCAACAAATCACAAATTGATCCCAAGAAAAGCTTGGCAGTAGCAATTAGTCATCTTTGCTGGGTAAATGATTGAAGAATCACTTGTAGAAGATCTATTGATCACATTACATCATACTACATATTTGTACTAGCTAAAATGGCCCAAAATGGCGAATTTGGGAAGTGTAGAAGATCATTGAATCATTGCATCATAGCTGTTTACCAACTTTTTAGTCATCTTTTTGGTTTTTGAAAGCTGTTTACCATTATTAATTTGTAAAATCAGGTATATAAGTCTTGGTCTTTGTCCCACTTTTGTATTTTCCTTTTCTTCTTCATCTATGATAAAGTGTAGTAGTTTTTTTATCATTATAAGAATCACTACACAGTCCTAGTTCACTTAAACTGCCCTTATTTATTAATAAGAGAATTTATTTTATTGGTCTTATAAGCTAAAAGCTTCATTTGGAATAACACTTTTGTGTTGAGTTAATTTCTCTGGTGCCTTATTATCAAAATACTTTTCTCTATTATCAAATTCCTGGTTATTTTTCCCTGTTATCAGGAGACTTTAACAACAAAGTCCAGTTTGTTAAAGATTCACAGAAAGAGCAGTCACAGACACCTTCTGTAAAGTTATTATATTTGCAGATTATCCTCTTTCAAAGCACTGTATAGCCCTTGTTGTGCTATTAGTACTACATTTGGTGACTCCACTGGGGCCTTATTTTCATAATTAGGTCAACAGCTCTCTATTAGGATCCCACTATTTTGAGCCCGCGAATCAGAACCCGTAGCCCGATACCGGGGCCGGACATCGGGCGGCGAACATATGGTAGCCCGGTTTTAAAAAAACAGGCAAAAAAAAGGGCTGCACTTCATAAAATTTCCAAAAGCTCTGCGACAGACACGTGAGTCCCTGGATCTCACACAGCCAAGCACAGTATGGCATAAACATATAACAGATGGCATTATAGCATAGTAGTAACATACCATACATAACAAACATAACATAAGTTTTGCATAAATCGAGAGGTCATACATGGAAGGAGTCATAGTCATACAAACATATTTGAGGTCGAGAGTGTTGAAAGGAGGGAGTACATAGGAGCGGATTGGGTTTACATACACCAAAGAAATAGAGGAACAGAAAATGTAACAAAGAAATGAAAAAGTATAGAAGCGCACAAAAAACTAAGCAGAAGTTGACCCCACTAACCCATCACGCCTTGCCCACCAACCCATTTGAACTTGATACTTTCTAATCCACTCCGGTATGTGGGAAACAGTGGCTGAGTGAGTCTGGTTGAAAACTTCAGGAAAAGGCACTAATCTGGGCCCACAACCGAAGGTGACAAAGTGATCACCATTGACAAACCCCAGGATTATAGGATCATTGTTGTTTGGTATTGTGCAATATGGGAAAAATGTGTATGAATTGACCTCAAGGGGATCAAAACAGATGACTGGTCGATCGTAAGCGCTTGCGATGACAAAGCCAAGGTAGGGCATTCGCATCCAGAAGTCCTGGTCGCATATCGGTCCCTGGGGTTGAAGTCGAACAAGCAGATCCTCGACAATTTCGGTGGAGTAAGGTTTTGTTTGCCGGGTTCTCATTCGAGGCTTGCTGCTCTGGTTAGTTGCAAGTAACTGTTCATGTTCTTTCTTGTAAAAAGTAAGCTCCTCGAGCAATTGATGCCGAATCAAAACATATAATTCTTCGCTGTATAAGTTGAGCGCTTGGGCAATGGCATAGTAGCCACAGTTGCCATAAGACGGTGGATTAAAGAGTGATTTGATGTAAGGAATTATGAAAGCGGGAAGTTGTTTCAATATAACTTGTTCTTCAGGTTTGACTAGAGCACATTTTTGCAATTGAATAGACGATTTGTGACTTGCACCACTCACCGTGGGTTTCTTGACCTTTGTTTCTTTCACTACTACTGGTTTTTGACTTGAATTGGTCGGCTCTGAAGATTGAAGTGGAAATACAGCTGAGCCAAATTCCCGACTGTCTTCCAGCGTGGCTTGTACCTGTGGGCTCCGGCGATCCAAGTTGAGATTGGTGGCAATCAAGCAAAGACTCAACTCCGGAATGAGCACCTGTCGCAGGTAGAAATTGGGGGTGAGAGGTGAGGCCTTCTTGGCATCAAGATGGTTATAAGAAGAGGGGTCATCCCGGAAAATGGACTCCAGTGTTCGAACGATGATCTCAAACCCTTGATACCCGTAACTGAAACAATCACTCCTTCAGTAACCGCAAGAAGTGTAATCAAGTTATACATCAGTTTTACTTACTACCCAGGTAGTTCAACCTCAAAGTTGTCTAAATCAGCCAAAATACGCTTGCCATTGGTCTTCAGATTGATCTTCGCATCCTCAAGGTAGGTTGAACCGTCCAATTTGTTAACAATTTTGCTGAGAACCGCTGTATGTCCCTTGATACGACTACAATCATAACAATCATAAGCTTGGTTATGATTTGGTATGTATGATGAAGTAAACTTACTCTTCTAATCGTTCAAAATCAATCTCAGTGGGCCATCCCTTGCTAATTCCAATAGGAATGATGTTGGTTTCGGTTTGATGTAGGTGGCAAAAGTCTGCAGTTTGCATGAACTGTACTCAAAAGAAGTTAAAGGAAGTTTGTTAATTACTAAATCAAATGAAGCAAATTAAGCGAATTGACTTACAGGAAGAGACCTAGCTCCCAAACGACCAATTCCCTGCCGGCATTCTGGCATTGCTAACAGTTCGGCCTTCAGACTGAGGAGTTTCGTGGATGGTTGATCTGGAAGTGGGTCATCACAAAAAGGACACAAGTTTTCTTCATCTTCACTTCGATCTTGATCTTCATCCTCATTTGAATCACATTGGTCATAATGATCACTGACGCTTGAGTCTGAGTAAGAAGAATGTCTGTTGTCTTCTTCAATATCGGATAAAGTAAGTGGTACAATTACCAGATCATTAAAATCCGAGGTTGAGGATGAACTGGCCACTGGCGGTTGCTTAATCTTTGAATTAACAAATGAGCTGGTCGAAGCAACAACTGGACCACCTACTGACTTAGCCATTTGGGCTAGGCGACGAGGGCAGGTGGTGATTTTATGACCACTTCCATTGCAGAAGCTACACTTGCAGGTACGAGCCTTCTTGCTGTCCTCCTCCACTTCGATGTCAGGTTTCCATCGACTGGTGTCGTTGGTAGGAGCTGATCGTTTCCCATTGTTTGCTCGAGGTCGGCCTCGAGTGTCAGTTTTGACTTCGGCGTTCAGAATCGGCACAAGGGAGTAGCGGCTGGTTTCCAGAAGGGTAAGCTCGCTAATCAGTTTCCGGAGTGTATGTTCAGGCAAGTCAAGCAGCTGATCAAATTTGCTTTGAGCTGCTTTGATTAGTCCCTCGTGAGTGGCTGGAAGTTCTTCTATCATAAGCTTCCATTGGCTATGAATCAGATCGGGCGAGAGGGAGTCCTGATTCTCTCGTTGTCGAGCCATCTCATGGCTACATGGGAGCCCCCACGCTCCTCGAAAAGTGTGAGTGCATTGAACCTGGAGTGAGTCCGGAAGCAGTTCATATTGTATCTTGAGCTTTTTGAGAGCGAAGTGAGACACAACACCATCGATATCATTGAAAAACACAGGCAGATCGTGAAGGGTCTTCGTCATTTCAATACCGACTAAAATAGAGATTTCACTCATTTGATGTTCTTCAAACCTCTTGAATGCCTTGAAGCAAGTTAAAAAATCGTTGTTACGGCCGTCTAGAAATCGTTTGGCGCGGTAATGAGAGCCTTCTGTTCGTGACGTTGAAGAATTACCAAAGTGAAGGGTCTTAGATGTGAATAAGTTGACAAACTTCTTGCTTCGACAGAGCCAAGTACTATTCAAGTAATCAAATACATTATGCACTCTGGCTACTTTAACTACAGCGGCGAGATTTGAGGAGTAGTCCGTGTCAGTGGAGGATGAGATAAATGAATTCCATAATTTCATAAAATCAGACCACTCGGCGTCTGAGAACTTACTCTTACAATTCTTTGCTACATTGAGGTTGATGTGCCAGATACACAGGATGTGCGCTGAGTCGGGGAAAACTGAGGCGATCGCATTGAAGAGGGCCGGTTCCGCATCTGTAACAAAGGTTTTTGGTGTTGAAGCAGCCACCGTATCATCCTCGTTGTAGAAAATGACTTCCTTCATCTGTGTGAGAGCCCATTCGTACTGAATTTTGACTTCGCTGCTGAGGAAGCACATGGCCACGGTGAAGGATCGATTTGTGTTTGTAGTACCGACGATGTGTAACAAGGGTAAGTTGAAGCGATTGGTCTTATAAGTACAATCAAGACTCAGTACAGTATTGAATCTTCGGGCTAGGATGATTGCCGAAGGGCTTGCGAAGAAGAGATTGAGAAGAGTTCCATTTGCCGACGTGAGAGTCCGATGAGCCCAATGACTAGCAGTTATCAAATCGAAGAGACCCTGAATAGGAGTTCGACCGTTGAGCCATGTGTCCCTGGCACGATATCTTGCGTTGTGTATGTCCCGGACTAAAGGCAGAGAGCCAGGTTCGACATTGATGAGAGTCCGAATCTGGCCTGCTCTAATGCCAGCAGAAGACATGAAGTCAATTTGGTCTCTAATTTTGGGGGGAAATCTTCGATAGATGGCCATATCGTTAGGTTTGTCAAACGGTTGATGATTATGATGGTGTTTCTCGGTCTTCTTCTGGTCTTGAGTTACAACCCATCGGTCTACCTTGGAGCGATAATTAAGTGAGATTTGAAATAAGCAACCAGTCTTCTTGGTTGAAGTCGTTCGTTTCTCAGCAACTGATTTCTGTCTGTGACCGAGGGAGCATCAAAGATAAACTCAAACGGTGATATCGTGATCGGATTTATGGCTCTTGATAGCAAGCGCGTAGCCTTGATGGCGCGCGACCGCGTTCAGATACATCAAGCCGTTCTCCATCTCTACAAAGCATTTTCCAACCTTAGGTGCTTGTAGCAAGCAAACTGGTTGAGCGCCTAAAAAATATACATATGGTATGTTAGCATTGAGGCTCTTCATACCAATAATGACTGTTCAAACTTACCGATTGGAGGCCAATCTTCGTCTCGCTCGTTTTGCATCAGATCAACAGTTTCGGCGATGTCATTGACCAGTGGCTCTTCATTCATAAGTGTATCAGCGTCGGGGCCATGGTCCACTAGAGAAGATATTTGAATTGGTACGTGAGTTGTTGCTTGACTTGATGTAGAAGCGGTGGACTGAGAATGAATTTGAGTTTGACTATGGTCCACTCGAGAATTATTGTGAATTGGTATGTGAGTTGTTTGAGTTCCAGAGGCATTTGAAGCGGTGGATTGAGAATGAATTTCGGTTTGAGTCGCTGCTGGAGTTTCAGTAGTGGTAGAAGTGGAAGTTTCCGGTTGAGTGCTAGAAGGTAAAAGTGAAACAGGAGGGTGTACATGTGAAGGCATTTCACGCAGCCGATCAAATATGTTGCCATCTTCAGTCGAGTTATTAACGGTTGGGAAGGGCACACCGTTCATCATGTAATGATTTGAATGGGGAAAACCGGGAAAAGATGAGGATGGTGGTGGTTGATAAGGATGCGGATGTTGTTGAAAATGATTGGGGCGTTGGTAATGAAATTGTTGCATCATTGGATATGGTGGGTACGATAAAGGATAGCCTGGTGGAATGGAGAACATCGGAGGAAAGGGAGGATACTGGAATCCAGGAGGTGGTCCATAAGGGTTTGGAGGTTGAATGAACGGAGGTTGGATTGGAGCTGAATGGTTTGGAGGTTGTATAAAACGGCGGTGATTCACCATGTGATCAATATTAGGGTTCGGAGTTTGTATGGATGGTAGT
>NW_006768773.1:360102-586819 GCF_000204055.1 Melampsora larici-populina 98AG31
GAGTAGAGTAAGAAGTGAAGGCAGGCAAGGCAAAGTGCAATCGGACAAAGAACAGGAAAGAGGGGAGTGAAGGGGATTGCAGAGAGAGTCAACCTCTTATGTGGCTCTCTTGCTCCCCTCTGCAAGTGTTTCTTGGGCCATAGTCCGTGAAGAGAATGGCATATCCGGGCGCAGAGCTTCTATGAAGCCCTTTGACAAATTAATAATTGATCTGCCATGTCATTTCAGGGAATGTGAAGCCCTACGGTCAGAGGTAGGACACAAAAGATTGTTAATTAAGGCTGCATTGTGTTTTGATGCCCAAACAAGTAGCCCTTGAGGTCCGACTCAGCGCTTATGGTAGTCGGTTTTCGTCGGGTATTGCGGGTAATACCCCAAAATCGTAGGGCTACGGGTATCTCTTGAGCGGGCTCAAAATAGTGGGATCCCTCTATTATACTGCTATAGTTTTATTTAAATACCTCTTTACTTAAATCTATTCCATTATAATCATATTCAAACAACTCAATTGATTATATTTAACAATCAATATACTCAAGAGTAGTTTTATATAATTTAAATTTATATTCAAGAAACAAATTTATCTTCAAATCAAGATCACATCAGAACAATTACAAATTTAATTTATCTTTAAAATTAAAATTTATTTCAATATCAATTTAAGATCACAATTATAATCTTCAAGAAATTCAGATTAAACAATCAAGACTTATTCAAATTTACTTTTACAATTATTAGCATCTATATCTTCTTTGAATTTTATCTATCTCTCTGTTCTTAATTTCAATAATCAAGATGGCAACTACTTATCCTGTTTCAAAATATTTAGATACACCACGAAGCCTGTTTTCGTTGGAGACCCAGTGTCAGGAAGTTTGGGATACAAACTGCCAACAACCCGGTGGTCCAATGTCGGACCCTCGGGCTTTGATCCGGTTTCCACGCAGCAAAGCCGGATCCAGTTGTTCAACCACTTAGCCAGTGGTTGAACAACTGTATTCAAGATCAACAGACGCAATAACAGGGGCACCGTCAACCGTTTTGCTACCTCAAGTCAGATCACCGCCAAGAATCGTCTCTTCCAACGTTGAAATATCGATAATCATCACCACTGGCCAATGAGCTTTTCCCATCGGATGACGAAGGAAGACGATTATTGAAACATTTCCCTTCAAACAATCGAAGGAAGACATCACTCTAGGCGTTTTTCAACGAGCCATCAATCACATCTTTGGACGAGTTCATCGCTTTGGTCCCTTTCTTCAAAGGTGATTGGTTCACAAATCCACAGCCATCGATCTCATCGTCATAATTTTTTTAACGATGTTTCCATTTCATCAAAAGTGATTTGTTCACTTAGCCACGACCTTGGAATCAAAACCAAACAACGTCTATCGAGATCATTCAAAGGATGGACTCAACAAATGGCCTCGATGAATGTGACCCATTTTGAACTGTCTCAAAGTTGACACACGAGATGACTGATGCAGTGATCTTTCAAGGTTATCTCGAGACGATCGAAGGCACAAACTCGTCTTTTACGTGTGTTGCTTGTCCACTCAGTCGACCAATGGTAGCAAATGCAATTGCAAAACATAACAGATCCGCTCATCATCGAAAATTTCACAAGATATGGCTGGAACAAGAAGCAGCGAGAAAAGTCGAATTATCGAAACCTGACGCACCGGAACTAGAACCTGATCCACCAAGTCCGGATGATCAGAATCAGTTTCCGGCGTACAATCCGGATTTGGCTGATGTGGAACCAGATCACGAGAGCTTAGAAGATCGTCGGAAAAGGCTATTAGACTCATGGACTAAAGACTTATCAGGTCTTTTTAGATCTCCAGCTTTAAGTGTCAACAGCGACACCGAGGATTCAATCCACAATTCTCCACATCATACACAACATTCCGAATCTGAAAAGGATGATTCAGAGGTGTCAGACGAACAAGAGCTCCTTGACAATGACATGGACGAATGCGACTCGGGCTGGGCTCCTTTCTCAAATATGGAGGCACGTCTGTTATGAAGTATTCCTAAGCATCTTTGTCCTGCTGACCGATGTTTGTTATCATCTTCAGCAAATGGTCGGGTCCCTTATTCTTGGGTCAACAAGGACTACGAGGTCCTTGTTAGATTATGAGCGGTTGCGCTTCTTCTTCAGCCTACTTGGCGCCAACATTCCAGCATACAAAACGGTCCAAAATCATCGTCGACGTCTGAAGAAACAATTTAATTTCAATGTGTGCGAAACCCTCAGCCCACTCGAGAATCCATGCTTTGGATTAACAATTAAGGAGACTTTGAGACAGGCAAGTATAACTCAAATTTCACGCGGATAAGCAGGTTAATAATGTGTTCTCTGAATCACTGTCTGATTTATAGGAACTTTCAAATCCATATGTTGCAAATTTCCTTGAGTTCATCCCTGAGCTTCCAGATGCGAATTCCAAAATTCATCGCCTGTCCCAGTCAAAGAAGTGGCGCGAGGAGCTTGAAGAAGACATCAGGGTTCAGATGGTTGAACAAGGAAATAATCACTTCTACCTGTACGAACTGGTTCAACTTCAATCTAAAAAAATTGTCATTCCTTTCTATTTTTATAAATATGGCAATGAAGTACTTGCAAAGTGTGTAAATGCAGTTCAAAAGTTTGTAAAAGTAGGTAGAGATTCTAAAATTAGAACAGAATTTAAAGCTGCTCCCACTTTTAATTCTCCTTCTTTGTCAACAATCAACATCAAAACTTTCTGGAGGACTTTTGACCAGATTGAATTGCCTGATGGTCAATTGATGAAATCCTATTGTAGCAAAGTCATGTATTGTGAGTTGAGAGTATTGATTCTGAATTTTTGCTTGGTATTAACATTTGTGTTGATGTCCAAGCTCAAAAAGGAGACGAGTTTATGGAAGTCCCATATCTCAACGCTTGGCGGATAAAAGCAAACTCTCGAATAATTCGACATGTCCCTTTGGTCTTGTACTGCGATGACCTTTCGGGTAATGTTTCCAAGAGATGGAACAAGCATTTAGCTTTCTATTTCACTCTCGCCGGTCTTCCACCTAAGTTAGCAAATCAGGAATTTAATTGTCATTTTTTATCAACTTCAAACTCTGCAGGTGCCTTAGAATTGGCAGACCCTTTGATAGACGAGTTGAAGTAAGAGAACTGCTTTATTTTAAAACAAACATCTTGTTGAGTAACACTGATAAGTTCTTTCAGTGATTTGACTGAACATGGCTTTGTGGCATTTGATCACAAAGCCCAAACAGAAGTATTTGTGATGACCACAATACTCTGTCACCTAGGAGACTCTCCTATGCACGCGGAAGTAACAAATACCATGAATCCAACTTCCTCGTTGACGCCTTGTAGGATTTGTCACCTGAAGGTGAAATCTTTATTAGAAAAGCGGACTTCCAAGTATGTATGTAACTTTGTGGGAATAGACGAAGGTGGAGAACGGGTGAGATTTCAAGATTTAATACACAATTTTCTCGAAACTTTCTCATCCTTAATTTTATGAACATTATATATGCTTTAGAATTCTCTACCCACACGTGATTGGACCGCAACTTCAAAGGGCACTAAGGATCTTTGGCAAAAGGCTCAACTGCCAGGGCCTATCTCTCACTTCGAAACAGATTCGGCCGCCCTTGGATTACGAGATGCTTTGAACACAACCTTTGTCAAACGAGCTCAAGAGTTACATAAAAATCGAAATGTTTCTAAAGATGATGTAGCTGAAATGTGTCGCGAGCTGAATGAAAAGTTTGGGGAACGCTTGTTCAACCCGTTTTTACGTTTAAAAGGTGATTTTCATTATGAAGTGCTTTTCTTTTGGAGTGCTGTTTGTAAGCTGATAATACCCTTATTTTACAGGCTTCGATGGACATCGTGATACTCCAGTGGAAATTTTACACGTGATGTTGTTAGGTATTGGAAAATACTTTTTATGCCATCAAATGAATAGTTGCAGCCCCGCCGAAAAGGACAAACTATGGGGCCGCTGGAGATCTTTTGACAGTTCCGGACTAAACATTCCACCCATTCAACCTAAAAGCATGATTCAGCATTTTCAAAGCCTCAATGGAAAAGAATTTCGAGTGGTCTTGCAGGCGGCACCTTTTATTTTTTTGGACTCAAAGCTTTCAGATGAAGAACGTGCAGCGTGGAACGATTTGGCACACTTGGCACCTTATCTATTTCAGACTGAAATAGCTGACATGGATCTGTACCTCAAGGAACTCGACAAGCTCATCCAGCGATTTCTGAAATCAATTATAAAACTATCGGCACAATGGTGCAATAAACCTAAGTTTCACATGTTGATTCATCTATGTGAATCAATTCAACGATTTGGTCCGCCCTGCCTTTTTGCAACAGAAAACTTTGAATCTTATAACGGAAACACACAAAGTTCATCAATTCATTCGAATCATTTAAGTCCTGGACGAGATATTGCGAATTCTTTCAACAGTTATAAACTGATCAGGGCGCTAGCTTCCGGAACCACATTATATGATCACAAGCTCAAAACATACATCCGTTCAGGTTCAAAAGTCCAAGAATTATTTCGAAACAATAAACTTTTTCAAAAGGCCTTAGGTTACAACGCTTCTTGGAACGTGGAAGCTAGAATTCAAATTGGAAGTAAGTATTCGTGGTAATATAAAGCATTTTCATAACATGTATATGCCGCATTTTTAACCACTGTTATGCTTTTAACTTGTTTCAATTTGCAGAGAAAGCACGCTCCCAACCACCAGATTCGAGAGCTCTGATTCCAACAAACATCTTCAATACATTTTCCGCGGAGGACTGGAAAGTCCTTGAAGATATCACTTTATCAACACAACAAAAAGTATCTGCCAATTCTTTTATTTCTTTCAAAACCAAAAATGACCCCATCGGGAGCATTGCTCGAGTTCAAACAATCTGGGGTGTAGGAGGCTGCGGAATTTCTCAGACGATGGTTCAAGCAGTCTATTGCCAAATGGGCCAGGTGAGCGGATATTATGGAATGCGGGAACTGCAGCAGACTGATACAAGTGTCTGGATCAAAATTGATGTGAGTTATTACCCATATAAATCACTTCCTTCACTACCTTGTGTTTTCTAACCCGTGATTTGTATTTCAACCAAACACGCAGGACATTGAAGGCGTTCTCAATGTCCAACATGACTGTTATCGAGGCAAATGTAATGTGCAGAAGGTCAGGCCGACTATCATTGAACGACGAGTGTTGAAAAAGCTGGATTTTGCTGTGGTTCACGAGGAAACCATGGATTACATCTTAAATTCAGGCGCGTTCTATTCAGCGGAATTGCATCGTAAATATGCTAGGATTCAATTCGCCGAAAGCAACTCGCATGATTGGGTCTTGGCTGTGGAGAAAGGACTTGCGAATTGGGATGCCGCTGTTAAAAAAAGAGACGATACAAAGGAGAAGAAGCGGCAAAAAGCAAAAGACAAAATATTAGGTAGCCAAACAGGTCAACCTTCCACAAACAAGAAAAGAAAAACAAACCAAGGCCAGTCACAGTTACAACCATCTAACTCTGAACTTGTCGATAGGTATCTCTTGACCGGTCAACCGGTCGCGGGCCCTTCCAATTCATGAAGAAAAGATATTTCATTTTTATGATGTTGATCAAACTCACAACATAATTCTTTTTAACCACCGTTATGTATCTCATTTTTGTATCAACATTTTATTAACTCTTTATGGTGCTTCGCATCACCAAGTGAACTTACAAATTTCTCAAATAAATCAAACAAATATTTAGAATTCTAAAATATATATATCTTTGTTTTATTTTTTAATTACAAAGATATATATATGCGCCGTTCAAAGGAGGATACATACTTTACCTTTTGAAGATATCATTGATCGTTTGGCTTCCATTGGAGAAAAATGAAAGGAGTCAAAATCCAAAGGAAAAGATATTGTACAACTCAATTGTATAAACTTCCAAGTTGATATATCTTAGACCCTTACCAACATGTCAATCTAAGATATCCTTTTCGTGTTAAACGGAGAAGATCCATCGACGATATCTTTGAACGTTTCAAAGATATCTTCTTCATTATTCCTTCAATTTTTGAAAGATCCTCTGAGCGTTCAAAAGGTGCTAAATATTTACTCGGTATTCTTTCATTCCATTGAAACCCACCTGATTATACCTTTTCTCTTATAAGTGGTTCATCGCTGTGCTGTCTTCAACAATCCCATCTTTTCCGTGAAATCAAGGGATTGAAGACATTTCAAAAGTTCAACGGGGCCGGACCGTAGCAATTTGAAATTATCTTCTGAGACTTCTGTTGACTTCATGTCATTTCTCTTTTCACTTCCTCGCATCTTCCCTCTCGCTCAAGACCCTCCAAGTTCACCTTCACCAATGAAGTCTGGTAGTCAACGATCCCAGACGTCCCAACGGGCCATCGCTTCGCAAATCAGTCCTCAACAAGAGCAATCCAATCGGAACACTCCCAGCATTTCAGGCTCTCGGGCATCCACTCGATCTCAAAAGAGGAAACTCACTCAAAACCACCCATCATCGCCATCTCCAGTTTCCACTTGTACTCAACGTTATAGGCCATACCAATGTTCAAAACGTTTGCAGCCAAGTCTTCCAACTCAGCAATCGACACATGGCAACACTCCGAGGGCCTCTGTTTCACGATCTACACGATATCAAAACAGACATCATCAGCGTGAACAAACTGAAGAACTCGAAAGTCACAATTCTCAATTATCTAATCCTACCGAAGGAAATCAGAAAAACGAAGAAGAAGATGATGAAATACCTCAAAAGCCTGCCGAAGAGTCACAGAGAGAAGACTCCGAAGAACCTTTCAATCAAAAAGATTTAAATTTATTCAACGCTGGCTCTGATGACAACAATGTAACCGACGAAAGTCCTTATAAACCGGAGGATAGCAGTGAACGTAATAGTAGTGAAGGTGAAGACGATTATCGTAAGTTCTCCACTGATTTTTATTAAAGTTGAAGGATATTGATAATATCAGCTTATGTGAACTTAGCCACCAAAGCTGCCACAGTCCGCCCCGCTGCTCGAACTATGTCGAAGAACCATAGCGGACAGACTGCTTTACCTTCCCATATGACAGCCGCTCATTCCCAATCTTTCGAACGCATTGCTAATTGGGCGGATCTTGATCAAGATGCTCGCACGGTTGGACGAAAGTTATGTAATGTGAGTAAGATGAACTGAATAACGCACAGAACATGGAACTCATCATCTTATCTCACAGGTTACTGGCAGTGACGATCAATTCCATGCCTGCGTGGTTGCCACACTATCCATGCGCCAAGAGATGGTAGTGTTATCAAATCAGCTTGACAAAATCAAGCAACAAATAAGCAAAATATCTTGTGGAAGAGGCAGTTCTTGGAAAGACGAAGAGCATACCAAGCTCAAAGTAAGCCGTCTGCTAGCTAAGTACCATTTAAATAAATGTTATACATGTGTAATCGAACTAATCTGACACTTGATCAATGCATTGTCATCATCTCTACAGGCAGTTGTTTGTTCTACAGCGGTCAAGAAGATCATGGACGGCAATATCCAGGCATACACCGCTAAGGAGAACAAAATCATCAATGAGGACCCGCTACCCTTCTGTTTGTATGGGAAAGTCATGGTAATTGTGCTTCCCATTGTTTTCACGTCATTCTTCAAGAACTAATACATTTATGGGATACAAAGTTGAATCCGGGAACGGACCCGGATTTTTTCCCAAATTTCCAAATACCGTTTTTAGCGGTAGTTTGGATATTGGGAAAAAATCCGGATTTTTTTATCTTTGAATCCCCGGTTGCTCCATCGGCCATTACACCTCTTTTTTCCAAATTTCAACTCCATTTGGAAATTTGGAAATTTGGGAAAAAATCCGGGACCGTTCCCGGATTCAACTTTGTATCCCATAATTGTTCACGTCAGACTGAGATCTTAGGTAAACCATCCGAATGGAAGAAGGAATATCTTCCACCACGATATGGTGTCGATCCGGACAACAAATTGAGTTGTGCTTTTCATTCTTTGGTGAATACTGCTTTGAAGGAGGTCAGAAAGGACTTTGAAACTGTGGTATGTCTTACTTATAACTGGCATGAAGTGTCCACCTTCCTGACCGAAACTTCTCAGCTCCTTCAAAACATTTATCTTCCGGATCGAAAAACACCACGTGTGGATGCACCAGTGCCTATTCTTGACACGGTTATTGTCAAAGTAAGTTACTTGTTATCTTGGATTATGGAAATATCACTGGATCGAAAGACTCCCCCGTATACACAGCTGTACCAAAAGGAACATGGTGTCAGTGGTCAAGTCCTTGTTACCAAAGAGGTACTTGACAAAGTGGGCTACCTTCGATCATCACGATATGCATGGGTGGTAAGTTCATCATGTTGTTCATCTATCTGCAACTTATGTACAACTTACCACTGCCTTTGTCCGGGTCCTCCTCTCAGAGGATGCAGGCAATCCACTGGGGGTTAAACCGTAATAACAAGAATTTTAAGTATGGCAGCCGATCCTTGTGGGACGTCATTGATGAACAACTGGAGTACTTACGAAGTAAATCCACGCGATATCGTCACGCGTAGGTCATGCTATATCTTAATGAATAACTACACCCTTTAAAATGCTTATGCTTATCAAGGGTAATTTTACAGGTTTTTTACCTTGTGTGACCAAAATGACATCGATCGAATCAATGGGACCAAGAATTTTGCCCAATTAAAGGATTCTACCGACTTCTCGCTGCCAAGTGAGGCACAAATTGAGGAGGAAATCGAGTATTTGAATCAGACTTTTGGAACGGAACAGTCACCCGACGAGGCGTCGCATGTACTCGTCGAAGGCTAGGTTTGATGTATGGTTCTATGACATATAGACCAGTTTGGTCAATGTTTTCATTTATCATTTTATCTTTTATTTTATCTTTTATCAATGGCTCTTTGATACATATGTCTTTTCCCTCATTTTTTTTTCTTTTACCTCGTTTTTTTTATCCTTATTTTCAAATTTTTTGTATTGTTGTCAAATCTTATTTTCATTTATCATCAATCTCAATGTGAATTTATGTTTTTGAGTTGTTTCAATTATAGCAATTAACTTGAAGTCATCTGAAATATTATATTCTGTTTGTGTTTCATTAAACAATTACCAATTGACAAAATTTATTAGTAAATAAAACAAGGCATTCATATCCTTGCGACAAATGATGGTTGAAGGCCTCAACCAGTTTCGATCAAGTGACAACTGGTTCAATCACCAGTCTTGCAAAACACGGGTTCCAACACCGTAAAACGGCCACGTGTGGCCAACGATGGTCACCACCAACAAAAAACCCGGTCCTCAACCGTGACTCGACCCCGGCTGAGGACCAGTTAGAGGGGGTTCGTGGTGTACTGAAGATGATTTAGAAGATCAACTTCCACCAACATCACATTATAACAGACCAGCACGAAAGCAAGAAACAATTTTACCTGTCACAGAACATCCAATTTCTTTTACTTCTCAGAATCCACCACCATTGGAACTTCATCAATCAACTTCTGAGAATGTAGTTCCACCTACATCTTTTGAACGTTATAGAGAATTTCCCTCAGAAAATGTTAAATCAGATGAAGGAGAAGATAGAGATGCTCAGCAACAATTAATTCATGATCAAATGAAGTTGGCTGAAGAAAGAAAGGAGTTTCAACAATATGTTAAAGCTATTGAAGAAAGGAAGAATGAAATGCAAGAAAAGTTAAAAGGAAAAGAAGGTGAAGAAGTTAAGAAAGTAGAAGAAGTGATTAAAAAGACAATTATTAAGAAAGGTAAAGGTGTTAAGAAGAATCAAGAAACTGAAAGCAGTAGTAGTAGTTCTAGTTCTGATAGTTCTAGTTCAAGTAGTGAAGAAGAAAGTAGTAGCAGTAGTTCTGAGGATGATAAGGTGGAGGTAGTAGTTACAAAAAGAAGAGGTAAGAATGTCAAAGCAAGAACAAATGATAACTCTGATCCTAGTGTTAGGTTTGAGGTGGGGGGAAATATAGATAAGTTTCTCATTAATTATCAAGCTCAGGCTGAAGCAAATGGTGCTTCTGAATTGGATATGGCTAGACAAATAACAAGTTTTTTAGAAGGAGAAGAATTGAAAGAAGAAGTTAGAGAGATGGAAGGTTGGGGATCTGGTGAATGGAACTGGGGTAAGATAAAAAAGCAATTAAAGAAAAGGTATTGTGCTCTTACTGAACCTCCAAAGTATTCAACTGAACATCTTAGAGCTCTTTCTGATAGGACTGCTAAGAAAGGAGGAATTTCAACTAGAGAAGAATATCAAACCTTTAGAGTTAATTTCGATAAAGTACATGATTATTTAGTAAGACATGGTTATATTGATTCAGAAGCAGAAGTTGTGCAATATTTTTATGAAGCATTTTCAGATAATTTACAAGAGAAGTTTAAAGAAAGATTGAAGAAGAAGAAATTAATCAGCAAGGTTTCTGGAGATAGGTATAAGTTGCCTAAATTGGAGAAGCTGACTAAAGTTGTGGATTATATTTTATCAGATAAAGTTGTCTTTATTAAAGAAGAAGTTGGAGAAAGGAAGTTGGTTATTAAAGATGAAATTAAAGTAGTTAAGGAGGAAGTGATTCAGAATGATACTAGGAATAAGGTAGCTAAGATGGGAGGAATGCAAGCAAAAGCATCTCAACAAATTGATTCTTTATGTAATGAATTTCATGATTTACAAATTAATCAAACTCTTTTTCCAAATCATCTTCCCTCTTTTGCTGCATTTAAAAATAATCCTGGTTCTTTTCAAGCTCAGGCTAATCAACAACAACATCCTTTTCCTAGGTTTCAAAATAATCAAAGACATAATTATCAAAGGCAAAATTATAATAACAATATCAATCAAGGTTACAATCAACAGCAACATGTAGTACCTCAAAACAATGTAGGTCAACAACAACCTGTGGTAAATAAGTTTAATAACAACAATAATAATAGACCTTTTACCCAGCAACCTCCTGTGGTAAATCCACCACCTGTAGTTCAAAATCAAAATACTACTTATCAACCACCTGCTACATATATTTGTTCCTATTGTAATACAGAAGGTCATACTGTAGGAAGATGTAGATGGGTCATTCAAGATAAGCAAGCTGGTTTACTTCAAGATAGAATTGATGGATTTTCCTTACCTGGTAGTAATGCAAGATTAACTAAGATGGGAGGTGATGGAATTCGTCAACAAGTTATTAAGTATTCAGAAGTTCAAGCTAATAATGCTGCTAGACAGAATATGACTAATCAACAAAATTCTAATTCATCTAATGTTAATACAGTGTTACCACCACCACCACCACCTGTTGTTCCAACAAGTATTCTTAAGAATGAAAATGGTAAAGATAAGATTCAAGAATTGAAAGCTAATTGTGGTGTTCTTCAAGAATGGTCAGTTCCAAAAGTTGTGAATAGGAAAGGAGATGTCAAAGCTGGAGCAGGAACTGTTATTTATGATGTTTATATGCAAACTAGAAGTGGAAAAGATGTTAAAGAAGTAGAATCAAAGAAGAAAAAGAAGGTAGTTATTAGTGAAGAAGTGGAAGAAATTAATGATATGGATATTGATGAGGAAGAAATGGCTAAAGCAGATGAAGATACACTTGAAAATAGTATGAGAAGAATTGAGAAGGATTGTGGTAGTGATATAGCTGATGAAGGATCAAGTAAAACTACAAAACCATCTTTTATTATTCCTAATCCAGGAGATGTTAAAAAGAAGATGGCTAGACCTGTATTTACTGAAAATCCTGGAGCAGTTCAGAAGGTTGTGGAAAAGTTGATGAAAGGATCAATTGAAATTCAAATGAAGGAACTTTGCGCTATTTCACCTGAAGTTGCTGAAGAAGTTAAGAGATGGGTAAGTAAAAGAAGATTAAATTTACAGCAAGACTCAATGGCATCTGTAGTTAATAGTACTGTGTTATCAGATTTTGAAGAATCTGATTCAGAGGAATCTGTGGAGGTGAAATTGTCTAAGCTGACCTTATATTCAACTCCTTTAGGTCATGTATATATTATGGTTGGAGGAAAGAAATTGAAGGCTCTGGTTGACTCAGGATCTCAAATTAATATACTACCATTGAAAGTTATGCAGACTTTACCAGCCCAAGTACTAGTTAATTTGAAAAGTGGTGTTAAAGGTATTAGTGGTCATAAAACTCCTCTTTGTGGAATATCAGAGCAAGTTCAGATAAGTATCGGAAGAAATATTAGTGGACCAGTTCATTTCTTTATTGCAGAAGAAGATGATACTCCTATTTTACTTGGTAGACCTTTTCTCTTTGATTTTGAAGCTCAATTAGATTTTAAAGAAGACTGTGGAGAAAGAATGACTTTAAAAGATAGTAGAGGGGTTTGGATGAAGATAAGGTTGTGTGAACCTGACAATGGTAAGTGGGAAAGAAAATTAAATGTTTCTATTGATGAAAGACAAGGATATCTGGTTGAAAGAAAAGAAGAAGATTATATTGAAGAAGATTATATGGAAGAAGATTATATTGAAGAAGATGAATTATGGCAAGAATGTGAAGAACAGTTGGAAGAAGAATTATTTGATGAAGAAGTGCTGTTAGGGGTAGATTATTTTGAGGAATTGGAGAAGCTTAAGTATGAGGAAGAGCAAAGTAGGTCAACAAGAATGAAGACTGAAGGAGAGTATAGTTGTTTTGGTGCAAAGTATAAATCTGTGGATAAAAAGGTCAGGCCTGTTAATGCTCCTATGCCTCAGTATTTAAATTTTCCTTTGCAGCGTCCACCACTTTCCAGGGATCCTTATGATTCTCCTTTATCCAAAAATCCTCCTGAATTTGTTGAAACTGAAAAAACGACAAATGAAAGATTGAAGCAATGTAACTTTGGACCTGAAGGCTGGTTAACTGATGAAGAAAGAAAATTGCTTTTATCGGTATTAGTTAAAAGAGAAGGAGCAATTGCTTATTGTGAACAAGAAAGAGGAGTATTGAAACATTCATATGGATTACCTTATGTTATACCTGTAGTGGAACATGAACCTTGGCAGATTAAACCTATACCGGTGCCTGTAGCAATTAGACCTGATTTTATTGATCTTGTCAGACAAAGAATTAAGACTGGATTATATGAACAATCAACATCAAGCTACTCAAGTCCAGTATTCTGTGTTTTGCAAGGGGATCGAAAGTTGAGGGTGGTTCATGATTTACAAGTTTTAAATAAAGTTACAATCAAAGATGCAGGTATACCTCCTTCACCAGAGGAGTTTGTTGAATCATTTGCTGGAAGATCCTGTTATGGTTTAGGTGATATAATGGGTGGTTATGATGAAAGAGAGTTGGCTCAAGTTTCAAGACCTTTGACTGCATTTGAGACACCTTTGGGAAGATTTCAGTTAACAAGATTACCTCAAGGAGCCACTAATTCTGTAGCTGTTTATCAGGCTCAGATGATGTGGATTTTACAAGATGAACTTCCTCAACATGTAGGCATTTTTATTGATGATGGTGGAATTAAAGGTCCAGAATCTGATTATAATAATGAAGTCTTGAAGGAAAATAATGGTATAAGAAAGTTTATATGGGAGTATGCTATTGCATTTGAAAGAATATTATTTAGGATTGAGGAGGCTGGTTTGACTGTGTCTGGAAAGAAGCTTGCTGTGTGTGTGCCTGCTTTGGAAATAGTTGGACATGTAGTAAGTAATGAAGGTAGGAGTATTTCAGTTGAGAAAAAGAATAAAATTCAGAATTGGCCTAGACCTTCAAATAAAACTGAAGTATTAGGATTTTTAGGAACTTGCATTTATGTCAGAATGTTTATACCAAATTTTGGTCATATAGCAGCTCCATTAAGAAGATTAACAAGATTAAAAACTGAGTGGGAATGGACTGAAGATTGTGAAGATGCATTTATTATGTTGAAGAAAATTGTTGGAGAAGATATTATGTTAGCAGCTTTGGATTATAGGAAGGGTGCAAAGAAAATTATTTTGGCTGTGGACTCAAGTTACATAGCAGCAGGAGGTGTGTTGATGCAAGAAAATGATGATGGTGAAATTAGACCGGTATTTTATGAGTCTGAAGTATTTTCTGAAGTTGAGTCTAGGTATTCTCAGCCTAAATTAGAGTTGTGTGGTGTTGCTAAAATTCTTAGAAAGTTCAAGACTAAATTATGGGGTCAACATTTCGAGCTTCAAGTTGATGCAAAAGCTTTAATTCAGATGATAAATACTCCAAGTTTACCTAATGCTGCAATGACTAGATGGGTTGCTTTCATTCAGTTATTTTCATTTGATTTAGTGCATAAACATGCTAAGGGTTTTGGTATGCCAGATGGTTTATCAAGGAGAGTTTTAGGGGAAGGTTCAGAATCAGCGGAAAGTTTTGATGAAGAAGCAAAAGATATTAAGGTATATGAAAGTTTAAAATTAGGAGATGATGAAACAGAATCAGAAAAAGAGGAGATAGAAGTTGGATCAATTTGGACTCAAGAAGGAATATGGTTGAAGTTAGAACAATATTTAAAAACAATGAAGAGGCCTGAAGATTGTTCAGATGGAGATTTTTTGAAAATTAAGAATAGAGTAGCAACATATTATATTCAAGATGACAGGTCAAGAAGAAGGGGAGTACCACATGGAAGAATAGTGGTTTCAAATTTAGAAGGACAACATTATATTTTGAAGAAGTTACATGAAGAATTAGGTCATAAAGGTATAGAAGAAACTTATAGAAGGTGTTTAATTAGGTTTTGGTGGCCTGAAATGAAGGAGACGGTTAGGGACTGGGTAATTTCATGTGAAATATGTCAAAAGAAAGATACTAAAAAAGAGAAGGAGGTTGGAAGAGCAACTGGAGAAAATACTGTATTTGGAAGGGTGAGTTTGGATGCTATTCATATTAAAGCTGGAAGATATGATTATGCAATAGTTGCTAGAGATGATTTATCTGGGTGGGTTGAGGCAGCACCTTTAAAAAAACTTACAGCTACAGCAGTTGCAAAATTTATTACTAAGGAATGGATTATGAGGTATGGTTCAGTTAAGTGTTTTACTGTGGATGGTGGATCAGAATTTAAAGGTATATTCAGAGAAGCAATTGCTATGTCCGGTGCAAAATTAGGTGAGTCAACAGCTTATTGGCCACAATCAGAAGGAATGGTTGAAAGAGGACATAAGGATTTGAAGGGTGCTTTGATAAAATTAAGTGATGAAACAGGAACTTCATGGGAAACTTTTTTACCTCAAGTTTTATTTGCTGATAGAATATCTACAAAAAGAACAACTGGCATGTCTCCTTATGAAATGTTATTTTCTCAGCCTGCTATTTTACCAATTGATCTTGAAGCTGGAACATTTTTGGGACTTCAATGGGATGAAGTACATACTGGAGAAGAGTTGTTAAAGGCTAGAATGGAACAATTGATAAATAGAGAAGAAGTTATGAAGAGAGCTTATGATAAGATGATGGTTGCAAGAGTTCAGGGAATTATTTATTGGGATAGAAAAAATGCTCACCGTATGAGAAAACCATTGGAAAAAGGTGATTTAGTTTTAACTTATAATAAAAGTTTAGAATTTCAGTGGGGTAAATTATTTAAGAACAGATGGAATGGTCCTTACAGAATCGTCAAGCAACATATTGGAGGAGCATATATATTAGAAGAGTTAGATGGAACTGAATTATCAAGAAAATATGCAGCGGAACATACTAAGAAGTTTTATCCAAGAGGTGTGGAAGTTACATTAGAAAAAGAGGAGGTTGGTAATGGAGAGGAAAATGTTGAGGAGTTATAAATTTGAGTATCAATATAATATGGGGTAGGAGAATTTTACACCGAGTCATTTACACCGACTCTTTCGGTGTAAAAACAATCCGGTGTAAAATTCGAGAAAAGGGGGGGTATTTTCGAATTTTACACGTGTTTCAATTTTTTTTCGACTGTGTAAAAAAAAGCAGTGTAAAAAAAACAGTGTAAAACTCTTCTGCCCGGCCGTGATTTTTAATTTTACACTGGAAAATTTACACCGGAAAATGCTGTGCAAAAAAAAACAGTGTAAAAGTCTTGTGCCCAGGCCAAAGTTGAAATTTACACCGGATTTCTTACACCGAAGCGGGGCAAACGGGTAATTTTACACCGGATTCTTTACACCGAATCACACTCCACTGTTCGATTCCCCCATTCGCCACATCCACTTCTCAACACTGACGGCCTTTTGTTCCGTCCTTGACCTTTTCTCACCACTCATAGCCGACTTGAAAGTACTGGTAGTTTGTTCCGCGATTAAAAGTTTTCCTGCTGGCACTCTTATCATGACCTACGCCAGACTATGATGTTTGAACCTCAACAACAAGACAGAAAGAAGAAAGACGTAGGGAAAGATCATAGAGTGTATATGATTTTAAAACAGCTAAACGATTCCCCTTTCGAGGCATGCAAGTCTTTCCTAAACCCAGCAAAGGTATCACTAAATTTCACATGAAATTATGAGATTTGGAAACTTTAACAACTGATGAAAGTTTAATCAAAGGAACAGAAATCAATACAATGTGACTCATGATCTTTCCTGCTAAATAATTACCATTACCAAGTCAAATAGGTGAAGGTGATAGAGCAGGTGGGATTCCCGCTGTACTGCCTTCACGTAACTTGAACATATGCTTCTTCCGAATGAGTCGTTTCTGAATTGATATGAACTACATTCACTGTCCGTGGTGGACATGGTGGGCCCGATGATGCGACGGAAGTAGGAGTGACAGGAACTATAGAATTGTAGAACCACGGAAACGACAAGGAGCAAAACTCCCGAGTACTGCTGGATCATTGATGGTCAAATCAAGGTCAAGAAGGTACAACTGTCTCTCCGGTAAGATCATAAGCATAAGCAAGAAAGATGAAAGAAATAACAAGATACAGTTTCATTAGATTCTTCTCTGGGTGATGATGCAGAGTGACCGTTCTAGCACGATCGGTTAATCTCTTTCTCAACAAACAATGCAGCACGGCGCATGCCACCAGGGCTTGCTTTTAGGACTCAAATCATTCTGATAGTTTGCTGCAATAATCAAGCAAACCAAAAAGACGTGGTGGCAAACAGTTCCAACCTTTGGCAATCCTTGGTAACTTGGCCCTCAATCTTAGAAGATAAACGATCAGCTCAGTAACACAGCAGCTTAAACATGAGTTTTTTTAGAAACTGATTAAATACAGCCTCCAATTATGGTAATTGCAAAATTGCTTCCTGGTGTAGAAAGGGGTTTTAAATCTGAGCAGTTTGTGTGCTTTTGAGTTGATCGGCTATGAGTGGTGAGAAAAGGTCAAGGACGGAACAAAAGGCCGTCAGTGTTGAGAAGTGGATGTGTCGAATGGGGGAATCGAACAGTGGAGTGTGCTTCGGTGTAAGGAATCCGGTGTAAAATTACCCGCTTGCCCCGCTTCGGTGTAAGAAATCCGGTGTAAATTTCAACTTTGGCCTGGGCACAAGACTTTTACACTGTTTTTTTTTGCACAGCATTTTCCGGTGTAAATTTTCCAGTGTAAAATTAAAAATCACGGCCGGGCAGAAGAGTTTTACACTGTTTTTTTTACACTGCTTTTTTTTACACAGTCGAAAAAAAATTGAAACACGTGTAAAATTCGAAAATACCCCCCCTTTTCTCGAATTTTACACCGGATTGTTTTTACACCGAAAGAGTCGGTGTAAATGACTCGGTGTAAAATTCCCCCTCCCCATATAATATTATTTCTACTATTTTTTTTTTGTTTTTGTTCTTTTGTTTTCTTTCTTTTCTCTTTAATAAAAATTCTTATTATCACAATCAATTTATTATTCAGTTTCTTTTTATTTTTAAGTTTCAAAATTTTAACAAGTTTTTTCAAATTATTCTTTTCTTTTTCTCTCTCTCTCTCAAAAAGCAAGTTTTAAGCACATTTTTAGGGCCGGATAATTATTTATTTAATATTAACACACATAATTAATAAAATGTAGAAGTAAAAATGGGATAATTAATAGGGGTTCTCAAAGTTGGCCCGGTTTCAAGAAAACCCAGTTGACCCGGTTGCTTTTTGGCAGTAACCTTGTGTATCGAGTTGACATTTTTTGACAGATCACAGCCAAAAAGTCAACTGGGTCAACCGGGTTTTTACAAACCGGGTCTACTTTGAGAACCCCTAATGTAGAAATTGGGGAAGAAGGAAATAAGTTTTAAATTTATGGAGGATACATCTTTTTTTTAGTTACTTAAAAGAAATTTATTTTAATGAAGGATCAAGGAAATTAGGTAAATCAGTGTTAGGAGGACCAACAGAAGGATTAGAAGATGAAGGATCAGAGGGTTCAGAAATATCAGATTGAGGAGAATTAATAGGGGGAACATATTCAGCATTAGCTCTTTCAGCATGATGAGGGAAAGGAATAAAGGAACTGAGGGTAGGAGGAGTATTGCCAGTACTAGTATTTCTAGCAACATAATCATCAATTACAATGTCTCTACTTAAATTATAAGAATTATTAGCTAAGTTAGGGATTTCATAACCAGTATCTTTTATGATTCTCATAGCATTATCAAAGTGACGCCAAACAGTCCAAGCTAATTCAGTAGCATGATCATTTTTCCAATCCAAGTTGTAATCAAAAATATTAGTAAAGATTGGATCATCAGTGGGATAAATAGTTTCAACAGATTGAGCAGCTATGGAAGGAGGTGGAGGTGAAGCTGGTGATTGATATTCAGGAACTAATCCTATTAAATGACTCCAGTCTTGATCATAAGGAGAAGAAGGCACAAGTGGAAGTTGTTGATCTGGAGTTGGAGTAGTTGGAATAGCTGGAGGAGAGGTTGGTTCAAGAATGGTTTCAGGATAGTCTATTATTAAGAAAAGAAGTTAAAGAAAAGTTAAAAAATGAAAATGAAAAGTATATATTAACATTATTGGAAAATTGAAAATTAAAAATTAAAAAGTAAAAATTAAGAATAAGAATAGTAAGAAAATTATATTAGTATAGTGAATTATTTGAAGAAGAAAAATTGAATTGAAGAAGCAAATTAAAAAATAAAAAATAAAAAAAGAACTTACCACAATGAAAACCAAAAAATCTGCAGCTGTTACATCTCCAATGGCCATTTGGATTACTAGGAGCAGTAGAAAAGATACAGCTTTGTTGAGAAGGAGTACACTGATCACAGACTCCGTGAAAATTTGGTCCTGAAGCCATTTTATTAATAAAATTTAAATATTATATTGACTTATAAAAATAAAATACATATAAAAAAAGTTGTGATTTATTGTTGTTATATTAAAGGTGGGTTGAAGTAGGGGAAATTGATACAAGTGAAAGTTTTTTTTAGTTGATTGGTTAGTAAACTGGGGGCAGTTTGTAGAAAAAGAGGAGGATGTGGTGAGTTATTTATAGGATCAAGATGAAATTATTAATTATTTTCTATTTTTTTCATTTTATTACTTTCACTCTCTTTTAGAAGTTAAGTCTCACATCACTTTCAAAGAATCATTTGAGGCAAAATCTTTTTTTTATTATTATTATTTCAAATTTTAAGTTATAGTTAGATTCATTTACAACTTTCATAAGAGAAACTAATAAATCAAGTTTTAGAAGAGGCAACAGCGGTGTACAAACCTACAACCCAACTTAAAAACCCATGAAAAAAACCCATGAAAACCCAACTTCTTCATGGGTTTTTCTGACAGGTTTTTTTCATGGGTCACCCTGGAAAGGTTTGAACACCCCAACTCCCATCACAACCTAAAGAGTCACAGGCCACACGTAGCTCTGCTGTCACTACCCCAAAAATAATATTTTCCACATGGAAAAGAAAAGTGTAGACTTATATAAGGTCAGATAAGTACCCCTTTTCTCTGGAGGGATCATGAGACCAGAGAACAGTCAGTGATGACCTAGAGAGATGAATATGAGTGTTTCAAGCATGAGTAGCTCTTTCCAAAAACACTTTTGTATGTTCCCCAGGCAGAGATTCAAGGAGAAATCAAAGACATCTATAATTTTTCTAACATTGTTTTTCACTGTACATAGATAAGTTCCGCTAGAGAACTGGGGCAAGAAAAGGTCTGAAATATAATCTGACTGTTCAAGTTCACTCAAGTCCTACAAGAGATGAATTGATTACGTACACTTGAGAGCAGTGTTTCACACTATGTATGATCCCGACACTCCTTTCTCTTGCTTTTGAGAAAGGTTGAGAAAACTTTGAAGTGAAGATGAAGAGAACCCTTGTCGAACTTGTATTATAAACTCATTCGTAGTGTAATTTGTATCTCGTAAATACAAATTAAATATGTACATGCAAGTGATTAGAGTACCCCAAGTTTCTTTTCAAAGAAACTAATTGGCACCTTTCATCCCTTCACCAACATGATCGTCAAGCATCCAATAACCACCCCATTACAAGTCATTATCAGGGCCTACTCACAGTCAAACAAATGTAAGTCATCTTCTTTGACTATTCTGCAATCGGAGTTAACTAACTTATCGCCTTGCCCACCACAATCTTTTGTTTTTCACAAATTCAGTTTTCTACTATGCCGAATTGATGACAAAAACTTATTGGCCAGCGTTCCTTTTTTCAATATATATATCATGATCGTACTCACCTTTTCCGTTTTCTACATCCACTAGACTACATCCCTCCTTCATTCGATTCAGTTTTTCAAAGTCGTATCTATCCATCTCTTCCTTCATGTAGGTGTTGATCTATCCTACTCATTCTGGCTATCACCCTTGTCTTTTCTTCTTATGACCCTCGTCTGCAATCTTAATACCAGCCTTCACATATCACGTCACTCGTAATATTGAAGATCTTTCAACTTCAATGCTAACAATAACCTTCCCTAATTTGTAGTTGTCGAAATGGGCAAAGGGAAGAAGAAAAGTGTGCCCAACTCACCAACATCCCAGCTACCGCCGGAGGTGAATGTGTCCGGAATACCTACTACCATGTCCACATGACTTCACCGACTGACGCCTCGGGCAGAACTCCCCTCGATCCTTCTCATCAATCCTCCTTTGCTGCTGAAACTACGAAACTACATTCGACACTCCCACCTCAATCACAATTTTCACACTCGCATATCCCTCATGATCAATCTGGAAATCCAATTGCCCCTTTAATTCAGACTTTACACTCGGATCTTTATGTTTTTCTTGAGCCTGGCCACGAGTCGAAGTTATCAAAGATTACGAAGCTTCTCATATATCGTGTTCTTCTCCATTTCAACAAGGCCTCAAAATCTAGATTGACCCAAAACAAGGGGGTCTTGTATGATACTTTCAAAAAGGACCTATTACCTCATCTCATACCGTTTCAACTGCCTTCGCCCCCTACCGCACCAACCCTAGGATCCGAGATTCCAGACTTCAATCCACTAGGCCGAAAGACAACACGAAAGATGTTACGTGAGGCAATCCTCAGAAGTGCCCCTGACACCGAAATACCGTCTGGTGCTAGAACCGATGGGTTGCAACTGCTGTATCAGGCTCATGTCGACAAAGATCTTGTTATCCCTGGGCAAACTGACAAAATCCGCCCGCCACGTGTCGTTAGATCTCATGAGGTTGAGAGCCAAGACATGGAAGAGTTACGATTTGCACTGCAAGTCCACGCACCTACCGTCTTTGTGCACTCAATTCCGATGTCGCACACAGTTCTTGTCAACCTTTACCGCATGTTCATCCTTGAGGAGAACATTCCGTATGGAAAACTTGTCCGAGGGTTTCACTACTCAATAATAGGATAGTGATTGCCTCGCTACGATAGGTAAGCTTCAAACTCTTAGTCTCTATATTCCCTCTGTCAGGACTGTATCCACAGATCAACTACATCAGCTCACGATGATCGTTTTCAATAATTATGCAGGTATTGGCTGCACATGTTTCATTGTATACTGGTTACTTCAAGTGCTCATCATGTGGCGTGTTCAAACTTCATGTCAGATTCTAGTTTTGTTTTACACATGTTTAGGTTGTAGCTTGTGTTGGTCCGTGTTATCCCAGAGTGAAGCGCCGGTTGTTTCCTGGATACTCTGTAGCGGTTCATCTGTCTTCCAAGGTTTCAGATCTCCCTGACAATAATCACAATATGTTCTAGTCTGTCATCGGTGGCTCTTGTTGTTACTAGTCTCTTTCCCTCTACCCATGCGAATTCTGCCCCCGTGACTTTGTATCCCGACAGTTCTGGCCATCTATTGATAACATTTGGGTTTCCTGTACTTGTACCCTTGCTGTCCGCAAAATTTGATCCTCAGGTGTTATCTATTCCTCTTTTTATTTCATACCTCTTGCTTTTCCACTTGAAATTGAATCATTGAACTCAATAAACCACTCTATTCGACTCATGCCTCCACGCGCATCTAGGGGTGGCATATCCCATCGTGTTGTCTGTCGCTGCCAAGCTAGAAACTGCTGTTATGGTCAACATGTCGATGTCCATGGTGTGCCTCAGAGTGGAATTGAAGTCTCGCGGGAAACACGAGATGCTCATGCCCTCTTGGACCGTCGCAACCTGGCTCAATCTCAGCTAAACACCCCTACTCATGTTTCCTCTCGTAACACATCCTCACTGAATCAACGACAAGCTGTGGCTCACGATGAAGAGTTGAGCACACGGGTGGCACAGTTGAATATTGCAAATTCGCCACCTCCTATATCCACGTTCGAACATCCGCTAGTTTCTCAATATCCTCGATCCGGCAGTAGATCCCAGGGAGCTATTCCAGCGCAGCCTCCAACGAGCACACGGCAACCTTCGAGCCACGAATACAGAGCTGGTGATACTGGAGTTGTGGACCCTTGCCATAACTCTTCTCCAGGTTCGCCGCACCACAATCGCTCGATAGCAACTGAAAAGACCTGCTCAGCCGCTATTGCCATGCGAAATTCTGGAGTTCAGGAATACGACTGTGGTCAGTATTCTGCTGTCTAGCCCTGACTCTGAGATTCAAGAAAGATGCTGACTTTTCATGATGCACAATGTCTAGATCGGTTCTTTGCGTTTAGTCTTAAATCAATCAACCCACTGCTACTCCACGTTGCACTCACCACGTCTATCATGGGCATTTACGGTCACATCTCAATGCGGACAGCATCATGGCTCTTGGACACACAACACATAACAGTAGAGCTTTGCTTGCTTCACGGTCTGATCCCCTCAGATTCCGCCATTCGGCTTGGTGATGCCGAAAATATGATTCTGAACCGATTTCCAAAAACTGTGACGACAGCAGTTGGCTGGCTAAACATAGATCCACCACTGAACACGATGAGTTGCTGTCGAGCATGCTTTGCACTCTACCCACCTGCACTAACCCCTAAAAAGTGCAATCATGTTGTGTCTGATATCTCGGGCGGCAACATTTCCGAAAAGTGTGAGCAGAGCACCGAGTTGCAACCAAGCTCTGACAAGGACGATGATCCGGATTTTGCGGAAAAAGTCTGTGGTGAACCATTGCTCAAATTTTCTCGTGGCAAGGTAGTTCCAATCAGCAAATATGCCTTTCAAAACTTATCCGACTGGATTGCCCGCTTGCTATCTCGCCCTCAGGTTGAGGAGTGGCTCGATGGATCCTTGGAAGAATCAAGAAAACCATTTGACGAATCCGGTGAGATAACTGATATCCATCAATCACGTACCTGGAAGGAATTTCGTGGACGAGACGGCAAGCAATTCACAGCCGTCAGTGGTAACCTTACATTTGGTATGTTTGTGGATGCCATCAATCCGTATGGCAACAAAATCAGCGGGAAGCACGTATCCATCACGTTCATTGTGATGGTCTGTCTGACATTGCCTATAAGCCTCCGACACGCTCCTGAAAACGTCTTTCTAGTTGGCATTGTCCCTGGACCCCGTGAGCCATCCCTCGAACAGATTAATTGGATCTTGCGTCCTGTTGTAACCCAGCTGCAGGCTCTGTGGAATCCGGGACTTCTTCTATCTCGAACTCATCAATATCCAAATGGCCGTGCCATCAAGGCTGCTTTGCTACCTTTCATTGCCGATATCCCAGCTTTGAGACGCTGTCTTGGATTTCCTAGCGCCACTGCTAAAAACTTCTGCTCATTATGTCATCTGACCAAGCCTCATATCAATATTTTGGACCAAACACATTGGTCACCCCGTACTCTTGCTCAGCACAAAGCATGGGCATGCCAGGCACGTGATGCAGAGACTGCTGAAGAGCGAAAATCGATATTTGAATTACACGGAGTTCGATATTCAGTTTTAGTGGAGCTTGAATACTGGGACATAATCAACTATCACGTAGTTGACTCTATGCACAACCTTCTTCTTGGACTGCTGTCCTGGCATCTTCGAAGGTTTTGGTCAATGAAAGACGTCAAGAACGAAGAAGATGACATTCCACCTATCAGCACAGTAGAACTGATGAACCTTCTCGCTGAACACTCTCAGCCACTTCCTTCAAAGGCGGCTCTACCTGATGATGAAGACAGTGATGAGGCTAGCGTGGTACATGAAGACAAAGAGGACATCTCGTTGAACACCAGTTTGTCAACCAGCGACAACGACTATGATCCGCTAGGACAAGACGGGTGGGACGGAAAATGGGAAGCCCCCCCAGTAGATGAGATTGTATTTGATGCTGAAATGTTGTTGAAGATAAATCGTCTGTTACCCAGAGTACACATTCCGACGTGGGTCAAGCGTGCCATCCCGGTGCTAGGGAAAGCGTCATTTGGAAAACTTAAGGCCGATGAATGGAGAAATCTATTCTCGATTCAGCTCCCTCTCACTCTCATTCCAATATGGAGTGGTCAAGATCATGTAAAAAGATCTCTGCTTCAGAATTTCTCCCATCTTGTCTCTCTGGTCAATCTGGCTCTAAAGCGCTCGATCACTACAGAAAACATAACTCAATATCGGCATCATATTCAGGAATACCTAGAAAGCTCTTTAATCTTGTTTGAGCATTGTAAACTTGCACCGAATCACCACATGGCCATTCACCTTGCTGATTGTCTCGAGAGGTTTGGACCAGTACGAGCATGGTGGTCTTTTCCATTCGAGCGGCTCATGGGAGGTATACTGAAAGGTACTCACAACAATCACATAGGTAAGCTTGACATTATGAATATTGATAAAATATCTTCACTGACTCTTGCGCATCACCAGGGGAGCTGGAAGTAACCTTCCTCAAAAACTATTGTCGCGCAGGTAACTTGTCTGCTCTTTTGAAAGACAACAAGCTCCCTGAACCGCTTAACCACTACTCTAAACGATTGAGCTCCCTCTATGACCCAATGGATCCAGTTGAAAAACGCTTGTCCAACTCCACCCTAAAGCCTCTGGAAAATAATGTGCTTCAGATGCTCATTGATCTGCTGAATTGTGAAGAGGGCGATGGTCAGACATGGATGGCTCCCAATAAGTGGGCAGCTCTTTCGGAAGATGAAGTTCTTGGAATATCGCCGGTTCACGCTCAGGCAACCTTCTACCAGCAAGTCCAGTATAAAAACGTCTCGTTCTCAACCTTTAGAGCAAACCAAAATAACAGTTTTATTAAATTCAAGCCCAATGACAAAGGTCCTCCTGGATTTGGAAGGATTTCTTCAATATTCCTTCACCGCCGAACACCTGGGCAACAAAAATCAATCTTTGACACCTGGGTCCACATTCAGTGTTTCCCGGAATTACCAAAAGGTGTTTATGATCCCTTTTCAAAACTGGAGGCACCCAACATACAAGCAGTTCTACGTGGTTGGTCACCTACTAAAGATGTACTGATAAGATTACAAAACATCCATGCACATTGTGCATGGATAATGTACAAGCCTGGCGAAGTTCACCAAGAAATCGAAGTTCCAACGGTAGCAATGCTGTCTATGGAGCGGTAAAGATGTAAGATTCTATCTTTTCAGTGCGATAACAAGGCATATAATGACATATACAATTTCAAATAGGTGGTTAAGATACAGCAATCAATTTGTCCAGGCCTTGTGAAAAATCAAAGTTTTTGTAGAATGGACATCAGAGGTTCAAGAATTGGTACCGAGACAACTCCTAACTGGGCTTTTTGAAGGGCGGAAAGACTACTCAGCCATTCAGGAGCGTAGCAGTCGACCGGCAAGCCCACAGGGGGTTTGATGCGACTGCTGGGTCCATCGAGGATGCGGACACGGGGTCGAGGTGGGCGTCCATGCGAATTTTTGGGAATGCTCTGTATTACCTTTGTTCTGTATGTATCTATACCAATGAGGATGTCTTGTAGTTCCAAACTGCGCCAGGGAATTGAGCGAATGTGACATGGTGCTGAATTAATTTTTGAAGGGCTGCCGCTCGGTAATACTTCCTCATTTTCTGTCTCATCATCACTACATGCAACATCGACCACTGATGACAATGGAAAGAGGTCTGAGTGAGATATTATGACTCGTTGACGCAAATTTTTGAGCTGCTCGTTGACATGAGGCAAGATATCAATACAGTGCTGAGAAAAATAGTGAACACATGTGACTTACATGCCCGCGCCTGGCATTGCGCCTTCCTTCTTCTACAGCTTTATTCTTACGCTGAAGATCCCAACTCTCTTGGCGATATCTGTGCAAATTGATCAAAATGTAAGGCAGTTATTAAAAACCTTTCATAAATCTGAATGTGAACGTACCGTTTAGAGAGCCCTTGTACGTATGTTGTCAAAGATTTCTTCATTTGTTCTTGACCCTCAGGGTTTGATGGTACACCAGGATACTCGCCACACTCGGTAAGCTTGACAAATATCTTCAAAGCGAGGTCCCATAACCATTTATTATCCCCGGTCCGCTGAGAGATTGAAAAATCTGGCCGGAAGCTTCGAACCCCAACCGAATTCATCATCTGTCGCATGACAGATAGTTGGGTAGGGGTGGAATCCTTGTGGCCGGGACCGTCTGGATATGGAAAGTGGGAATCCAATGTCTCCATCGTGAAAGTTGGCGCTGTGACATCCGCTTCAATGGATTCCAGATCCCTCGATTTCATCCAATTTGCCTTCTCTTCATCACTAGCTGGTGCCGGAAACGTTGAATCATCTTCTCTTTGGCCAAATAGTGTTTCAACATGAAATCGCATATGTGCCTGCAAATGACATAACAGAAAAAGTAAATGTTTGCAAATTGGTCATGAGGTTTCAATGGGATAACATACGGCAATCCGGCCACCTCGGATATTCAATGATTCAGGTGATGAGCTCCCTGAAACCTTTGTCACAACGTGCGACAAAGCACGGACCTCAGTGTTCAAACCTTCAATTCTAGTAATTGTCTTCTTCAGAAGCTTGAGCATTTCCTCGATTGCAGCAGAGTTCTTTGAAATTTCCAAGCTTGTTGAAATCTGATTGGTGTAAATTTCTCTGATCATATTTGATAGGGATGGTGTTGAACCTAGGTCAGTTTTGGAAACCGAGATCGCAGGCGAATCATGGTGTGGTATTGAGCTATGACAAGGTTTCTGCCGATTGAAGGTTCCCGAATGAGGTGAGACCCCAGTAGAAATTCCAGACGGATCGTGGTTTGGTGTTGAGAGGGGGGGAGGTTCCTGCTGATCGAAGGTTTCCAAAAGTGGAGAAAACATATGTTCTTCAGAGTCTTCATTTCCGGAGTGATCACTTTCATTTTCGTCTTCGGATGGCTCCCATTGATCGCTGTCAGCTTTTGCTTTCCCCTTGCCCTTGGTGGCTTTAGTACATCTAGAGGGCGCAGACGTTGAGGCAAGGGCAGATGATAGATTCGTCGGATTTGGCCGAGGGTACAATAACCGACCATGTTCCAGACGAGGTATGCTAGTAGGAGTGGGGCTGGCCTGAGGTGAAGACATTTCAACGGATTCCCGATTTTCGAAAGTAGCCGCCACGGATGTCGCTTCGGCTAGTTGGCAACTGGGCGAGGGCACAGGAGCCAAGCTTCCTGCGTTACCAGATTTGGATGATTTAGGATCAATTCTTCGGACAGAGATTCTTGTGAATTTCTTTCGTGTTGAGAGTTTTCCCTCTGGATTTGATACGGCAGGAACGGTAAGTTGGGGTTTCGATTTCACCGCGCTTGCTTCAGTGATCGGAGGTAGCTTGATAGATTTCGGAGGATTTTCAGGCCATCGAAAATGCCTAAGTGAAAGAGATGATGTTGATTGACTTAGGCTTTGGGGGGGATGGTTTTGATCTTCATACGTGAATTCTGCGAGCGTAGGAACTGGTAAAACTGGAATCTGATCTGGAATTGGAGGCACTGTGGATTGACGTGACCTGGGTTGTTCTGACGGCGGCTCTGGCGATGGAAGGATGACTGGGAGAATATGAAAAGTCAACGTTCATCTGGTATAAATGACATGGAAGGTTGACTCACTCAAATCGTGATACTCCCGGCACAGCTTGACCAGCTCTTCCTTATCCGCAGCAGACATATCCAGCCCAACACCCCTGAGCATTTCGTTAAGTTGAGAATGATTGTATATGTTGTAATCCACGTCAATGTTGTTAGAAGTTTGATCTTGAACCTTTGCTACAGACTTCACTTCTTCTCCGCCGGACTTTCCGATTTTGAATTGTCTAGCTGATAACGTCTGCGAGCGCCGTGCGGGACCAGTTTCGCCATCACATTTGACCTTCTTCCTGGTGATGTGTTGCTGAAGCAGTTCTTGTAGTCGTTCACGACTAGTTTTTGGACCCACAAAGACTCCAACTCCTTCTAAGGACGACTTTTTGCCTGTCAGATTTACACACGGATTGTCTTTTAGTATCATTTGTATTTAATGTTAGCCATGCAAGCATGGAGATTAGAATCTTACTTTTGCCTGACTGTCTTTTGGGTGACACCCTTCGATGTTTCATTCCTACAACCCGATCATCATCTTCCCCTGCAATCGAGCCCTGATCATTGGATTTGTCTCGGGAGTCTTGCTGCACCGAGTTCTTGCGTAAAGGTCGAGTACGTTGAAAAGCAGTCTTTGGGTTATTTCGCGGCATTTCTGCGTTTCAGATGAAGATTAAGCGATGAATAAAGTGATAGGGGTACTGGTGATTCTAGTGAGGTTATTGAATAGTGATAATTGGTAATTTGGACACCGGGCCAGCCTAGTGCAAGTTGGAAAAGCTGAAGTTCTTTTAGAGAGGAAAGAAAATGCAGAAGGGATGTCTGCGAAAGAAAATTAGTACAGCTCATTATAAAACCTCACTCGTTGAGCATGTAGAAAGATAAGTCCGTGGAAACCTATCCAAATCCCTTTGACGAGTTGATTTCGCAATGTTACAGGTGTAATCGTATAGTGACAAATGGTCAGTCATCTGTATATCTGTCTACAAGCCCGGTAACCTTCTCCAAGGATCCACAAAGGCATCCCAATGAGGTTGACATCGAAAATAATAAGGCGATGAAAGGTGTTTCCAAAGAAAAAATTGATCGGGCAACCAAAAACCACTCATGAGAACTCATGATTTGTTTTGTGGGCTGCGGGCCGATTTACCTGACTTTACACGTGCCTTTTCTCGACCGTGTAATTTTGGGGACCGGGCTAAAAAGCTTTGTCAATCAACTAATGTCTGGGATTTGAAGGATAAGGGATTTATGAACAATGTAAAATTGAATTATACATTGTGAAAGTGAAAAGCATGAAGACAGGCACTCATTATGTATTTCCTCTCTTCAGGGTTCCGACATACTTGAGGTATTGACATAACACTGACAATTACAATACGGGAGGATAGAGGCGCAAAGACATTATGGGCATCATGATTATCTAGTGAGATAGTGACCCAAACTCAGACCACGCTTAATGATAAAACCAAGTCGCTGTGATTTTATTCATGGTCACATTGATAAAAGCTTCGAGGTGGCTTCAAAGTTATCTGATGAGAGTAGCAGCTGGTAGTTTGAATATGGAGTAGAAATTATAAAATGTGAGACACCGGCACTACCAACGCAATGGAACAATATCAAGCGCATAGTTTACTATTTGGTCAAGATATTCCAGACCTCTTGTACCAGCTTCGTGATAAACGTTACCATTTCCCCGAACACGCTTGCAAGCAACATACAAGCAATTTCACTAAAGTATTGAAGAAAGTGATAGCAGGTGTGCCACCATCGAAACAATGAGTTTACGCCAGCTCTTGAAGAAGAAGAAGAAAGATCTCACCAGAGTAACTAATTGACGCCTTTCACTCAACCAATTCAATTAACTTATTGAGAGCTTTCCATCTTGCTGCTGGCACAACGTTGGCAGCAAGATTGAGATTTACTCTGTTCCTTTACAGGAAGTCGACTCCTACAAATTTGAATAAAGAAAGCTGGGATTAATGTACAGTACAATGATAGAATGTTCAGACTGTCCATCATTGATGGAGCTTACCGATGATAAGATATCAATGCTGAAAGGTAGGCATCATCTCGGATCGCACCTTGAAACGTCTTTTCGCAAGATTGCAACATGATATTTGCAGATTCAAGGCGGGACTGGACATCTTTGCGGTCACTTGGGGAGATGCTGGGCTCTGATAACCAAAGTATTTGACTCTCGACAGACTCGTGAGCGTCTTTGAGGTAGCTAATGCATTCGTGCATAGCCTCTGAGGCTTCTTCTTCAGCACATGTAAGTTCATGAATTTTGTCTTTGTTGAGATGATTGTAATCCTTGATGAAATTGAGAAGGTGTTCACCAGCAAGGCGATATTTTCCATTCTTGAGGTAGCCGAAAGTCAGACCATTGAAGCTTGTGATGCGGGCAGCGTCGATCTCGGATCCAGGCGTCACGGTTGTTTGAGAGTCTTCTGGTCCAAATAGTGGATATTCGAATTTCGCGCGAAAGTAGGATGGAGGCTCGCAAGTTGAAGGGACAACTACAAGGGAGAGGCGCTTAGGTACCATCTCAAGAAATGTCTTATGGAGCAGGTCACGATCTTCTTTAGCCGCTTCCGCGAAGGTGAAATGAGGATAGAATGCAAGAATCGTCTCCAAAATTTGGGGGTTGGAGGCTTTATTCAAAAAACGATCAAAATCAAATCTAGGAGAGGGATTGTCGACAACAAAATCAAGGAGATAGGAAGGTAGAAAAAGGTGGGTTTGCACTGAATTCGACATGATGTGAATAGTCTACCAAATCTGGTCGGAATGGAGGAACTTGAGGGATACTCTTTCAACTTATCCTTGACTTATATCTCAAAAGAGATATGTCCAATGTCACCAGAAAACCATCCCCACCTCTTATTTCCAATACTCATGACGTGATCCGTTCTATCTGCATGTCTCACATGCAACTTTGGCTCCTGACTCTTCTCAAGAAGACATATGCGTCAAGTTAGGGGCGATTATGGGACAAACCCGTACAAAATAGAAAGCCCACTCTCCAATATATATAATTCTCTATAATTCTACATGTATTAATTGATGGGACATTTGAATTTTGGCTAATAGAATAGACCGAATTACAAAAAGAGGGATCTACATCAGATTCACCTAAATAAATTACACGCAAAATATGATCATGGTAGATCATTTATATATGACTCGCTGCAAGCCAAGGGCTTCATGAGTCCCTTCGATCAAACATTTTCTTCCAAGGATTTGTGGATCAACATTTCTTTAGTTTATATTGTAATTTAGTAAGTGTTATCAATGAGATACATATTTGATGAAACTTCTAGTATACAATCATACTTCTAATTCCTCACGAGGCAAACTGAACCCCCTAGAGTGATGGGCCTGTCTCAAGAACAGCTGAACCTACTCATGCAGGGATTTGATCCCTGATCAATGTCAATGTGACCACACTGTCTATACACTCAACGGTGATAAGGCTATCAGTTCAGCCCATAGCATTGGGTTATAATTTAAACTTCAATCATCAAGAAGGAAAAAAACATAACAAATGGATCACATAATACATGTATATTGCCAGAACACATATGATACTTCAATATGAAACAGAGTTAACATGTCCCCTCCGACTCATCGGTAGAGTCACCATTTTCTTCTTCATCCAGCTTCATCAACCCAGTTATCACCTCTTCCTGAGCTTGAATGTTATCAACTGCGTCATTGAGCTGGTTGGATAAGTCTGACACCTCGGCTTCTAAAGTTTGGATCCTATCATGTAAAAATCTGTATGTTTCAATTGTCTTTTCAAGACCTGCAAGACGCTCTTGAAGTACACGAGCTTCAAGGAACAAAATGATTTATTCAGTATGAGACAGAATGTGATCAGCAGGGTAAGGACTCCATACTTTCTTCCTCCCGTCGCATTTCTTCTGCCAAAGCTGACATATCGGATTTCTCATTCATCTCCATTCGTGATGTGAGATTTTCTATTATATCATGAAGCTCAGAGACTGCCAAGTCATTCGAATCAGGCGTGATTATTGTAACCTATAATGTACCAAACCTCACTTACGACGCTTATCATGTTTGCGTTCTTCCTGAAAGATGTCCGCGCCAGATTTCATATAAGTAATGGTAGGCAACGTCCCCGGGGCATCTTTGCTTACGATGGTAGGTATGTCTTCTCCCACAACTAAGATGACCAAAAGTACTCTTGGTTCATTAGTACTATGTTTCAAAATAATGTAGACTACAAGACACACTCACCCGGGTTTGGTTCGTCCATCAAATTGACGTCACCGAGATCAATCAAGGGATAACTTTGATGCTCAATCTTGACTTTGGCTTTAGATACGATATTAGCAGTAACTGATGGTCCAGAAGGGCTGCTTATTGGTTCAAGCAAGGACACATCCAAATATTGGCGTGGCTTGCCCTCGGATTTTGAACGCTATGAGGAGCTTGCAGTCTATCAGTACCATTTAACATAGGGAAATTTGGTTTGTATGAGAGAAAGAATAGTTTAACGTCTCACAGTCTTGAGTTTTTTCGGTGCTTTTGTATGTTCACTAGGGGAGGTTATTGGTGGCACTTGAAATTTTTGTAATGCAGCAATGTCAGTGTTATCAATCATTTCACTAGGATTGAAGAAAACCTACCCATGCTAGAACGCTTCAATGAACGGATATTGATCTGAGCAGATGGCGCTCGCTTGGCTTGGGGAACATTTACTGCACCACTCTTCATTTGTGAACAAGACAATTGTTTCGGCTTCTCCTCCAGCTGCAAAGGAACATAAGCCACACACCCAATTAAAAGCATAGTAGGTTGATTGAAGCGTACCAATCGTAAACCAATGGAAGAATCTGTGACCAACGCTCCAGGCGCGTCCAAAGTTCCAACAGTGGCTTCGATAGGTGAGGGATCTTGTGCTGGATTCGCAGGGTTGGAATTGATAGCTGGTGGATCCCCCGAGATCCTCGGGGTTCCTGCAGGGACATCGACAGCTGGGGCATCGCTTTGTGGATTAGGGAAATCTTGATTGGTGGAAGATGGAGATGATAGAATGTTAAACATTAGTGACAAATGTTTAGTAAAAACAAAAGGATACTTGCGTACAAGCTGGCTGTTGCCCCCGAACAATACACGCAATCTCTTGCTTAAGCGCACCAGAGTTGATAGGAGTCATTGGATGATTAATTCGCATCCAATCGAGCATCATTTGCTTGTTGATACCGCGGCTACTGGGGTCGAACGGTGGCATTGGACTACTGAAGACTCGAGTGAACAAACTACTGAAGACTAGAGTGGACAATCTTGTATTATAGGACAGATATACGATCAGCAAATGAGCGTTGATAAAATGGTGGCAAAAGTGAGGGAACAGAAGAATGACATACCTGCCAATTCAACACAAGGTTATGTGTATCACGATATTAGGAAGCATGCGACGGGATGAAATTGAGTCAGCTGGGTAGACAACACTTGTAAGAAAAGACAAGGGTGATAGCCAGAATGAGTAGGATAGATCAACACCTACATGAAGGAAGAGATGGATAGATACGACTTTGAAAAACTGAATCGAATGAAGGAGGGATGTAGTCTAGTGGATGTAGAAAACGGAAAAGGTGAGTACGATCATGATATATATATTGAAAAAAGGAACGCTGGCCAATAAGTTTTTGTCATCAATTCGGCATAGTAGAAAACTGAATTTGTGAAAAACAAAAGATTGTGGTGGGCAAGGCGATAAGTTAGTTAACTCCGATTGCAGAATAGTCAAAGAAGATGACTTACATTTGTTTGACTGTGAGTAGGCCCTGATAATGACTTGTAATGGGGTGGTTATTGGATGCTTGACGATCATGTTGGTGAAGGGATGAAAGGTGCCAATTAGTTTCTTTGAAAAGAAACTTGGGGTACTCTAATCACTTGCATGTACATATTTAATTTGTATTTACGAGATACAAATTACACTACGAATGAGTTTATAATACAAGTTCGACAAGGGTTCTCTTCATCTTCACTTCAAAGTTTTCTCAACCTTTCTCAAAAGCAAGAGAAAGGAGTGTCGGGATCATACATAGTGTGAAACACTGCTCTCAAGTGTACGTAATCAATTCATCTCTTGTAGGACTTGAGTGAACTTGAACAGTCAGATTATATTTCAGACCTTTTCTTGCCCCAGTTCTCTAGCGGAACTTATCTATGTACAGTGAAAAACAATGTTAGAAAAATTATAGATGTCTTTGATTTCTCCTTGAATCTCTGCCTGGGGAACATACAAAAGTGTTTTTGGAAAGAGCTACTCATGCTTGAAACACTCATATTCATCTCTCTAGGTCATCACTGACTGTTCTCTGGTCTCATGATCCCTCCAGAGAAAAGGGGTACTTATCTGACCTTATATAAGTCTACACTTTTCTTTTCCATGTGGAAAATATTATTTTTGGGGTAGTGTGTAGTCATCACTTGAGGCCCTAACTTTACTCCGAGTCTCCACATCTCTCTTTTGGCATCCACCTCAACCATGACTCCATCCACTAGCCCCAGTTTCCTTCCAAATTCAAATTTTAGTTTTAAAAGTCAAAAGCCTCATCTCTTTCCTTTTGAAATAAAACGATCTTGTTTGAATTCGACTGAAAACAATATGCTTCAGAAGTATCATCAAGTCTTTAGAAGTCAACTTAAGTCTTAGACAGGAACTTTTTAAAATGAAACAATATGTTTTCTCAATTGAAAACAATGTCTTAGTTTCAAAAGTCTCATCTCAAAGTTTCAAAAGGCGACTCAGATCAGTTTTTGTATGAAATGGAACGATCAATTGTGCTTTGTTTGAAATAGAACAATCACTTTTGAATTCTTTGTATTGCAAAGGTCAAAACAAACCAAAGAGAGAGTAACTTTGAAATCAGCATACATCAGGTAGACAAGTATCATATATATGTTTTGTGGAAGGACTTGGGTTATTTGGGTGTGTTGTGTTGGCAAGGAAGGGGAGGGGTTGGTTGAGTCTATATCGAACTCGACTATTTTTTTTCAACAAACGGGTGGTCAGATCTAGCTGATTTCAACCCATGTGAAAAAACCCATGAAAAAAACCCATAAAGAAGTTGGGTTTTCATGGGTTTTTTTCATGGGTTTTCATGTTGGGTTGTAGGTTTGTACACCACTAACGTGTTTTTTTTACAATTGATTTACTTTAAAAATTTAATTCATTTATTTTAATTATTCATTATTCATTTGAAGATTCAGAAGAGGGAATTGATCAATCGGTTAGAAAAAAATCTTAAAACAAATCAAAGCCGAAGAAAATCAAAGCCAAAAACAAATCAAAGCCAAAGAAAATCAAAGCTGAAGGATGAAATCAATGGACTAAAAAAAAGACTGAAGAAGGAAAGAAGAAGGAAAGAGAATGGTTGAGGAGGATCAGATTGAAGTGAATGAAGAAGGCTGATAAGTTTATGGGACTTACTGATAGGTTGAAGATGAATAGGTAGAATAGATTAGACGAGATGACCGAGAATGGAAAGCCAATATCATTGAATGAGTAAGGAACCAAAGACTGAAATGATCAAACTGATAAGAGATGATCAAGAGGCATTGAACAAGAACGAGGAGTGGTGAAAGGATAAGAAAGAGGGAGATGACTAATATTAAATGATTTAAATGATGTCATAATGGAATGGTGAGAGGGAGAAGGATGGGGTGTGGTTAAAGATTGGGGCGAGTGAGATTTTGAAATTCAAGAGGGAAGTTTACATAAGCATAAATTACAAGAGATGGGCTATAAGCATTTAGCATGTGATTGTATTTTACACGAGTAAATCATTCGATTAGTAACATTACATTTATAACTAACACATCATTTATAATCAAAACAAATCATTACTCAACATTAATATGAAGACAATGAATAAGATAAATTGAATCATCACAAGCTCAACTTATTGATTAACTTCACAGCAGCAAATCATATCAAATTGATCATAAGAAAAGCTTGGCAGTAGCAATTAGTCATCTTTGCTGGGTAAATGATTGAAGAATCACTTGTAGAAGATCTATTGATCACATTACATCATACTACATATTTGTACTAGCTAAAATGGCTCAAAATGGCGAATTTGGGAAGTGTAGAAGATCATTGAATCATTGCATCATAGCTGTTTACCAATTTTTTAGTCATCTTTTTGGTTTTTTTAAAGCTGTTTACCATTATTATTTGTAAAATCAGATATATATGGCTTGGTCTTTGTCTTACTTTTGTATTTTTCCCTTTCTTCTTCATCTATGATAAAGTGTAGTAGTTTTTTATCATTATGAGAATCACTACACAGTCCTAGTTCACTTAAACTGCCCTTATTAATTAATAAGAGAATTTATTTTATTGGTCTTATAAGCTAAAAAGCTTCATTTGGAATTAATTTCTCTGGTGCCTTATTATCAAAATACTTTTCTCTATTATCAAAGTCCTGGTTATTTTTCCCTGTTATCAGGAGACTTTAACAACAAAGTCCAGTTTGTTAAAGATTCACAGAAAGAGCAGTCACAGACACCTTCTGTAAAGTTATTATATTTGCAGATTATCCTCTTTCAAAGCACTGTATAGCCCTTGTTGTGCTATTAGTACTACACCATACACTCTCTAAACGTTTTTAAGCCGAATAAGATATCAATTTTACAAATAACAGTCATTTGGTGAGTAATAAGAAATACCGCACAAGACTGAGTTGAGTAACAGTGACGAACAAAAAGATCACACCACTATTGTTTTAATAGACACGACCGATACCCAGAACCGACGTACCGGTATTCCACCACGACACAACTACACTGTCAGCTGAAGAGGAAGGAAACAAAAACATGAAAGATATCTCCACCTTCTTACAAATTGATAACAACGTCCCTCTTAGACTGAACACAGCACAGTGTCATATGCTAAGAGCAGAATGGAACAGATCAACCCTCGAGTCGTATGCTTCAGGAGTCTAGAAGTTCAAACGGTTTACAAAGGAGAAGAAGCTGGTGACCTTTCCGGCGACGGTAGAGGTAGTGGAAAACTTTATAGTGTGGGCTGGAGAAAACGAAGATTGGAAAGACACAAACAAACCAGTCAGAGTAACCACGATCAGGAAGTACCTTACCAACTTACGGACTTGGCATGCTTTTCATGGGTACTATTTTCCCAACATCCAACTCACCCGCCTAAAATCAATAATACGGGCATCAGAAAGACTAGAGGCTAAAGTTCCCTTCACGAAACTCGAACGAGAACCGGTGACACCAAAAGCCCTGGTCATCTTGATTGGAAGCATAGCAGAACACAATGCCAACCCTGTTGGCTTGTCGGCACTTGCCCTTACAGCCTATTGGGGACTAGCACGCCTAGGAGAAATTGTTTGTAAGGAGGAAACATACAACAAGTACGATCTCACAGCAATCCTTCAATGCGACATATCTTTCCACGTATTGAAAGGGACGAAGATCACTGTGATAGCGTTACAAGAGGCAAAGACCGCCAAACCGGGTGAAACTCAGCAACTAGTTCTTTGAGAAACATGTGGAGTCCTATTCCCCGTGGCAGCCCTTCAACAACTAGCAGACTCTTTCCTCTGGGAGAAAGATCAGAGGCTGTTTCTAACACAGGGACCTAACGGCTTATCCGGCATCACTCAGAAGAAAATGATAGAAGTGATGGTGAAAGCCTGGGGACAGAAGTCCAGGATGACCGGCCACTCTTTCAGGATTGGAGGGGCAACACTTCTAACGAGGGCAGGAGTACACACGGAGAAGATGAAAGCTCTAGGACGTTGTAAGTCTTCCTGTCACACACTTTACCAACGGAACTGGAACGACCGTGAATGGGAAACGGCCCAACGGGCACTGAAGATCTCGGAGGACGTTATACCTTGCTTCAAGACTCTGCATGACCTATCCACAGCGACATGGGTTCATAATCCCCTTTTAGACAATCCACCAGCCGCTTGGCTCAGAGACAACACTATCCAGCGCGGTAGTAGGTCATGATCCCTTCAACTTTTTTACCTCCAGATCTACCAAAACTCAGGTTGTGAAAGATCGTACAACCAACCTCTCCATAATATCTTAATTTTCATAGGGGTCTAATTTCACTGTTCCTTTTATGTTCTACTTTTTGCTACGCCAATCCATAAGTTTTATCATCTCAAGTACCTTGAAGGAAATACATAACCCCATTCCGAGCGCAAGCTCCACCAACATAACACACCTACTGACAGCCCAAAACACAGACACGTCTAGTGTCAGGTGTAGGGAAAGCCCACCAGGCTCAGGCCTGACCCAAGACCAGAGAAAGGGGAGTTGTCCTTTCCCTACAAGACACCCAAGACACTTACTGTACCTCTCCGGAACAGAGAGTTTCAGCCATTGCAGAAGTCTCTACAAGAGACGCCTTTGAGAGCCTCCTCCAATACCAAGTCCCGCCGAGAGGAGAGTTCCAGAGTAATGAGAACTATCCTTGACAGCGGAACTCAACTCCCGCTGTACTGCTTTCCCTCACCTATGCACAAGCTAGGCAAGGGAAAGATATAATTAACTCCTTTTTGTAAAATACTAGATGTTATAAATTGTAATGGATAGCCTCTTGCTCAAGGCACGCTGAGCTAGATTCGTCCATGGATAGAGTAACTTCATAGAGACACGTACACCAAAGGGGAGATGTAAATGAAATAAAACCCCAAGAAGGATCCCATGGAGATCCGAATGGGAAGAAACACCGAAGTAGATACACAGGTTTCAAGGGAAATGGTCAAGAGATATCTCTTTCCCGTCTTCCCATTTTCTTTTCCACTCCATCTCATTTATCTCTTGAATTTCCCTTTTTACCTTACTCTATCCAATAGTTACAATTATTATTCACAAGTATAACTATAACTTATCTATAAACCTTTACTAACAAAATTTTTTCCCCCCGCCCACCCAAAATTTTAGAAAATCAGAGGCAATCAAGGGTCTACGATCGGCGAGACCTCTCCGAAACAGAGAGTTTCAGCCATTGCAGAAGTCTCTACAAGAGACGCCTTTGAGAGCCTCCTCCAATACCAAGTCCCGCCGAGAGGCAAGTTCCAGAGTAATGACAACTATCCTTGACAGCGGAACTCAACTCCTGCTGTACTGCTTTCCCTCACCTATGCACAAGCTAGGTAAGGGAAGGATATAATTAACTCCTTTTTGTAAAATACTAGATGTTATAAATTATAATGGATCAGAGGAAGCGGGTATTTATAATTGTGAAATTGAGTTTTAGATTATTCGAAAGATATGAACAAACACGCTGTGCTTATTATGAAACAGGAATCTTGGATATTGGTTATTGAACAAGGATGAATTTATACTCATTCATGCTTATAGGAAGATTAGTTATTTGGAAAATTTGAAAAATCTAAAGTTATGAATACAACCATGTTTGTTTTTGATTTTGGTAATTATGAATGTATTAGCAATTTGTAAATTCGAAAGTGGTGATTTTAAACATGTCAGTCTTATCAGGTTGGAAGTGTGAAGTATTTGTGATTGTTAAACACGGTCTCTGTTAAAACGGTTACGTTCTGAAATCTTGTTTTTTACCTTTTTGATTCTCTAGTCAAGTTTTCAAAAAGGCATTGTGAGGTCTTTAAGTAGTATTTGTTTCTACTCCTTCCATTTTTAAGATATCAGTGAACCCTGTCATACATGATATATATCTAAATGTGATTTGTGTTCCTTTTTGATTTGATTATAATTAAATAATCAGATAATGTGTTTCTGTTCCGTATGCCCGGAGGAATGCCCTCATTTGATCCAGAAGATAATATGATGAAATGTTGAGGGCATCTGAGAATATCATATTAGATAATTTGAGAATTAGAATTCTCTAATATAAGTAAGAGACTTCGATTGGAATAATCAGATGATATGAAAGGTATGAGGTTTAATAAGCTAGATTCATGATATGGTGATGAGGAGATGGGGCTTGCTGACTTCTGAGATTCTCGAGACATCTTTGCTGATAGAACATTTGGTGCTTCTTATCTTTCACACTTGGCTCTGGCTTTTGGAAAAACATACGAACCTGAAGGTTACATTTCAACATCAAACACGGAGTAAGCAGTTAATACATGCATGTGTGGTAGCGTTATCATGTTAGTTATCAAAGGAGATGCAATGAATCTGATTGTAAAGTTTACAACTTCAAGTTTATCAAGCAAAGTATCAAATAGAGACGGAGCAGTGAGCCACATTGGAAACTTCACAACTATGAGTATATCAACTCGCGAAATCAAATAGGGAGCAGTGAAACAAATTGAACAAGAAACAACTTAGAGACACATCAGATTTGTGGGACAAACTCAATCACGAAAGATAACTGGGATATTGGGGGAAGTGGCAAGTCAGAACTCGGGTGACATGATAGATTCACGGGGGTATTTGTCTTCAGGTTGAAGTTCTTTGTCTTGAAGAAGATCTTCCTCTTGATCCTCTTCTTCATCAGGAGCAGCGTGGTTTTTGTTCTTGAGGCCGTTGACACGATCCATAGCTTCACTAAGCAAATGGGACGCAAGGGCGGGGTGCATTCCTCGCGTAGTCAGGGTCGATTCAGTCATTTGGATGCTGGGGATTAAGTCGGTCCAAGAGTGGACATTGGCTTGTTTGAGGACAATTCAGGTGGTCTCGTCGTCTTTTGGTACGTTGCATTGAACCAGAAAACATTCCAAAGCAGAGGCGTGAGCATGAGTACGATCATCCATGGCTGAGTTTCCGGTTTGATGGTCGGAAGAACTCAAGACCTGTTCAGCTTGACCAAACAAGCTAGAGAAGTTCGAGGCTATGAACGCAAGATCCAATAGGCAATCTGTTAGAATACAACCTACGTAGTCAAACCCGCCAAACTACTTACAACTCAATTAAGATCACATACTGAATTCAAAACTTAAATCTCAAACTTAAACTTAAACTCAAACCTAACCAATCCATGTATCACTTTTAAATACTCCCATTCATCCACGATTGCCACTTTCTCCTCATCAGTTCACTGAGGAACAAAGTGGTGTGTAAGTGGATTCATACTGATTTCTTCTTCAAATCCAAATAAACAATTATTGATCTATTTTTATATCTATCACTCTATTTTCTCTTCAGACCTTTGTTGTTTTCTCTCACCTCTGTTAGGTGTGATTATTTTTCGTCTTCGGTGCTCAGAACCGTTAAGACTAACGCCCGATTACTGGCATTATAAGGTAACGTTAGAACATATCATCATATGAAATAATATCTTATCAGTTCACTGAGGAACAAAGTGGCGTACCTTTGTTGGTTTCTCTCACCTCTGTTAGGTGTGATTATTTTTCGTCTTTGGTGTTCAGAACCGTTAAGACTAACTCCCAATTACTGGCATTATAAGGTGTGATTATTTTTCGTCTTTGGTGTTCAAAACCGTTAAGACTAACGCCCAATTACTGGCATTATAAGGTATATCACCATTTTGGTGACTCGAGTTTCTTTAGTTCTTCGCACAATCAGTACAGGGTCCAAAGAAAAAGTAAGGTAAAAGAGGGGATGTTTGTACCTGGATCATGATTAACATCTTTCTTACGAAAAAGAGTCAAGTCCAATTTCTTGTCAGGCGAGGAGGACCCATCAGATGATATATCAATCGTGATGATCGGTTTACCACCGGAGAATTTACCTATAACATAAGGTAAAAAATTACACAAGTGATTGTTAGTGGGTCAGTGGGATTCAAAGAGAGGGGAACTTTGACGTACCAGGCGTAACAGGTTCTTTCTTGATTGGCATGATATAATGGCCCAACAAAAAAACTTTAGATGGTGAAATGGGGTCTGATGACAACACGATGGTGGTGCCTGGGCCTAATCGGGGGGTCGAGTCTACACAAGCAAGGTGAGGAAGTGGACATCAGGTATGTTAAAAGGTCATACTTAAAGATCTTTGAGACCAGACATGACGTACTGGGTTCGATTTTAACTTTTTTAACTATAGAAAGGAAGAAATCATCAGCAAAGAAAATTTCTGCATATAGTTCAACCGCAAACTTACCTGGATTGCCTTTGATTTTCATCCGATCATCTTCAGAGACCCCTGCAAAACTAGCAGACCTCTTGGAATCACTAGCCTTTTGAAATAAAAGTTTTGCAGGTGATTAAAAAAAGGACTTGGAAGAGCCACCCGGCTTATGGAAGGTGGGAGACAAGTTGACCTCCATTTGAGACAATCGCAAAGTGACACAGTCATCAACTTGCATGGCTTGTGGAAGACGCGAGATTTCTTCATCAACGCAAGATATTCGTAGGTTTGGGGTGGGATCTTGCGAGTGGCCATTCCGGCTTGCTGATAATGATACAAAGTTGTTAGATTGAAACCATACCAAAAAAAGGAGTTGAGCACTTACCACGCCTTTTGCCCATACCCACGCCGCATTCCAAGTCAAGCGGTACTGGAAGTTGGGGTTCCATGGGCAAACCAAAACCGCCCCATCGCCGGAGGAACCTCTTTGAGATTGCTTGTGGAAGAGACGAGCTGTGAGCTCGTGAAGCTCAATGCGCTTACGAGCAGCCTATTGCACCGAAATAGAAGGAATTGAAAGAGTTAGAATGGAACATAGATGGGATCAAAACAGATAGAATGGAAAGGGGGCAAAGCAAAGAAAGGGAGGCATCAAAAGAAAGGAATCAAATGGAAAGGGGAAAAAGTTAAGAGAGGGAGTGTCAAAAGAATGACCACTAACCTCTAATTCTTTGGTAAGTTCACCAACCTGCGCTTCTGCTGGAGTGACACCACTGGCTGAAGCTATGAACTGCTTTGCAGCGCACGTCTTAAAGTGATAAGAGTCAGCAATGTAAAAGTCAGCAATGAAAACACAGACAATAATAAAAATACATACCTGAGCCGCTTTTTTAGCTTTTTCCTTCTCGTTTTCAGTAAAGATAGTCACCGAGCCCTTGTGCTTGGTCGCTTTAGCAAGTAGGTCCACAAAAGCCTGCCAGGTTAAATAATCTACAAGGAACACCTTCTCACGGCCCACCTGGCCCATCCATTTCAAGCGCGGGGCGACATTGCTCTTGAGAACCATATGTCGCAATCCTGGTTCATACTCTTCACATATATCACCACACATAGCTTTGAAGTCGTTGAGAGACTTCCCAAACAAACACTTCACCAACTCGATGACGTTACCTTCGTTGAACATCTTTGATTCGATTAAGTTGTAGCTCGCAGAGGCAGCTGCGGATCTGCAAGCTCTACTAGCAACCTTGATCACTTGCTTGGGTTCAACATCCTTTTTGGTATGGATTTTGAACTTGACTTGCACAATCATCTCGTTACGTTGATCAAACTGAATACAAGGCGCGGTTCCGACCCGGTACAAGGGATCTTGTTGACTACAGGTGGCTGGTGCGTTGTTACTGGATTTATTCAAAGGCTTTTCGAATACTGAAACCATAGGGATATCAATTTAGGGTTAGAAACACAGTGTATGACAAGAATCAGACTTGCAAGCATTCATGTGCCCTTCAACAGGGGTCACATCTGAGGCCTTGGTAATGGTGGAATCGAGGTTAGACATTTTGGTTGATTGATGTTAGATTTTGCCTAGGTGAACAGGAAGAAGGGGTCCAAAAAAATGAGAAAAGCTAAGCGATGATCAAGAGGCAAATGAAAATTGAAGAGATGGCCAACTGAACGCACTCTAAAAAGACAAAGGTGTTGAAGTTGAAAAGACGGGTTGAAGAAAGATTTTATGAGAAAATTTCAAAACCTGGCAAATGACCACGAAACATTGGTAAGAATAAGATGAAAAATGAAAGAGACGGAGGAAAAAAATAAGATTGTTGAAATCTTACTGGCTGTGTTTGCTGAGTCCGATGAGGAGATGAAAGATAAGGGCCAAACAATTGTCTCTTTATAGTTTTTCGGTTGGACCAAATTGATCCCTTTTTTCTCTAATTGATCCCCGTTTTCTGATATGATATGAGGTCATGTCCCTGTCCATGATGGCGGCCATAATGGGGAGCAAAGCAAATTGAATCACATGATTGGAAACTTCGGCATGAGTAAATTAATTGATTGATGGCGGAATTGTTCTTCTTTCTTTGATAGAAAACCTGTTCTTTCAAAAACAACAGCTAATGAAACTCCTAATCAATTTGGTTGAATTGAAACAAACACGTATCTGGCGGTATTGTATTTCCTTGATAGAAAGCCTGTTCTTCTTACCAATTCATCGAATCAGTTTAGTGAAAGAATTTGTGAGCAAAAAAGAAAGATGAAATTACGTTTACGTACCTTCATCAAATGGCAAAAGGAAAGTTGCATTGAACAATTGGCAAAAGCGATCCCTGATTTTCAAACAAGAGGTGTCAAGGTGGCCGGTCGAGACTGGTTGAATCTGTTGGATGAGGCAGGATCGGAAGTCGAACCCGAGGGCAGATGAAGACCTTTCGAAAGATCAATGTATGCATGGAATCGATGGATTTCAGCAGATGTCAGGCTATTGAAAGTTGAGTTTGAAGGAATCAAAATTAGGTTTAGGGCTGGGAAACCGAAAAAAACTGAGTTTTGGACAAGAGATTAAACCCAAGTTAAATCTTGGAAACACACAACAGCCAAAAACTTACCAATAGTTCTCACAACGGCTGTACTTTTGATATGTGACCAATTACTGGGTGCATTTTGAAATTTTGTGTAATACTTATTACAAAACTCTCCTCACTTTCTAAAAACACTAGCTATATATGTAGTACAATTTTGGTTTTGTATGCTCAAATCCATATTGCCAAGATCTTTTACAACTTGATTTGCACAGGTCAAAGGAAGGAAGACATTATCAATGGGTTAAGCAGCTTGGCGCGAAGGAATCTGTTTGGATGCATCAAATATGATAAAAATTAAAAAGAGAAATTGGCTGAAGAAAGTTTTAAAAAATGTTGCTGCAAAAGCACTATCAGGTAATAATACAAAGAAGTTATAATATGGTAGATTTGTAGGAAAAAATGCACTGTAGAACATCTTTGGTTTCTCTATCAAACCAAATCAAACAAGATTCTGTCCTTCTCCGATTCTGCCATCTCCAAAGGGTTTTCATTTGCGAGCAGCTTGTCGAAGTCACCATACAGGTCCATTTCACTAGGTGTAAGTACAGTGAAATGACTGTGGAGTCAATTGAAAGCCTACCAAAATCAAACAAAAATAGAAATCAACTTTTTTTGAAAATAGTTCGTGATTCTAAACAATCAGTTGGGTTAGTACAAATCGATTTCAGAAACTTACCATGATGAGTGGTAGATGAACATATAAGATCTTCAGGGGCAATATTGGATCCCCAAATTCTTCAAAGCCATATAATGTAAATATACCAATAATATTCAGTGCACTGGTCATGATAAGCTGAGATGGATGGTAAATAAAGATAAAGATGGCCATGTAGGAATAGCCCAAGGATGTTCTGTGATGGAAGCAATCAAAAGGAGTAAGGATTCAGTTGAGGTTTTCAATGAGCTAACAAGTCGAAAAACCTACAACCACATCATTAGAAATGACTAGAAAAGGAAAATACAGAATTGATCAGTAACTATGTAAGGTAATTGTTCTCTTGAAAGTTGAACTCCACTCACTATCCAGAGTATAGAATCAAACAATCCAGACTGTGGGAATATATCATGACTTTTCATCACTAGCAAGACAAATTGGTTAGAAAGGTAAAATGATAAACGAGTGTAGAAAATGTGATTTACTTGAGATAATGAGAGACATGATCATAGTGTTTGAAGCACACATGCAAGATATGAGACCAGCAACTAGCCCAAAGCGTGTGAGGAGCCTCTTCCAAGTGTATATCTTGATGGGGTAAGCCATGTTGTGAGTATGGTGAGGGGATGGAGTGGAATGAGATTGAAAGAGAATGGAGAATTGCGAGTCAAACAAGATAATGAAATGTTGTGGAAGGTGCAGTAATGCTGAATGCGTTGAGAATAAATTGTTGGGGATGAAAGGATTTGAAGCCAAACCAATTTATATTTCATCGATTATCTTGCATATCAATGTGGTCTAGTCCTATGAACAAGAACTGTCCAGGCCAGGGAAAACCTTCAAGTTCCACCATCTTCAGTAGAATCATTTTATCATGGACTGCCTATGGCTCCATTCCATTGTCTCAATCTCAAAATTGAACTATCATTAGTATGTAGATTCAACTCAAAAGCAGACCATCATCCAAGGTGCCTCATTTACATGACTGGGTCCATCCCTCAGGCACGCATTTTTACAACCAGTACCTGGAGCACAAGCCAACTTTTGTAGCTCTTACCACTAATAAGTTATCAAAAGACATTCAGCTTCAATGAAACAACATCATTGGGGCTTTGTTCAAGGGCCAATCATTATGTTTTGATGTGTTTGTTTGTGAAAAATATATAATATGATGACATTGATACCCCTTGCCCGATTGTATGACTCAACTACTCTCACCCAACAATTTTTCAAATATTTTAACTTCCTGCAAAGATGACCACTGTATCTTTGAATAATAATTCAATTTTTCAAGACGATTCAACTGGTGATTTAAGTGAGGCCTTATAAGAAGAATATTTCAAGATACCCATCAATACGATTGAACTACAAGTAATCCACAATCAGTCAGACATCCAGCACTTGTGTTTTTCAAGTCCTTGGTACAGCAAGTTAACTTGCATCATTGCTGAGACATTATTCTGTGCAATTCTTAGCATACACTTCTTGGTCGCCTGTGGATTCAATGCAGGTATGTAGCATAATATCTTCTTTATCGTCCTCAAAATACATGTACTGACATTTATACATACCTTCACCAGGATTCCTTGATGGATCCTTTCAGGAGAATATGTTTCGTCTTCTTCGTTATCTTATTGTTCCAATATTAAAACTGAATTGTCATATCAGTCCATGTGTCACTATATACAAAATGGTGCGTCCACATTGGTTGAAATGATTTACTTTGATTATTCACTGAACTGACTGATGATTCTGCACTTTGATCACAGTCGACTTCACAATTTCCTCCTTTGTTAGGTTGCTGTTACATTGTCGGTCAATTTTTTTGCCCATGGACTGTTAGGACCTGTCTCAGGGGATGCAGGTTCGTCGATGGAATGGAGGGAAGGGTTCCTAGCAATCAATCAGGTGATTATGTTGATTGTCGGATAAGGAAAGAAAGCATAGTACGTAATACAACAGTTAATAGATGAGTCTCTGTTGTGACATGTCAAGCGTCTTTCACAAGTGTTACATTTAGGATTGTAACATTATCCCGCCTTTAAGCCCCCTTTTTAACGCCCAAGCTCTCTGTTGTAAGCTCTGCGTTCTGTCCCCGGGTAGCATTAAAAAACCCCGTGGGGAAAAAGCTATACCCTCACTTATCTTCTCCGCCTTCTCCTATAGTTTAAAGCACCTTCCGGAAATCTTTTCTTGAAATCATTAAGTAATTCTGAGCTATTCTCTAAATTTATTTCAGGCTCCCATGAGTTGTGATTTGATTCATAACCCTTCCATTTAACTAAATACTCTAATTTGTTGCGTCTAGATCTGCAATCCAATATCTCTTCGACTTCCCATTCATCTTCGCCATTAATTGTTATTGAAGGTGGTTCAACTTGCTTCCTATGATCAATTAAATCTGCTTGATGTTTTCGTAATACTGAAACGTGAAACACCGGATGAATACCTTTCATTGAATTCGGGAGTTTCAATTTATAAGCTGATGTAGAAATTTTCTCAATAATAGTGAAAGGACCTAGCCAGCGGTGCTCCAGTTTAGGAGTTGGTCTGGTTGTGGATATGTTTTTCCCATTGAGCCAGACGTCGTCTCCTACTTGCCAATTTGGCGTCTTCTGGACATGTTTGTCAAATTGATTTTTCATAGATTCCTGCGAGAGTTCCAAACATATAGTCAGCTCCTTTTGTACTTCTTCTAACATCCGGAGTCTGGTCTCAACGACGGGAATGCATTGCTCGTTTGATGGGATCTTATTGAACGTCGGGTTAAACCCGTAGTTTGCCTTAAATGGTGAAATTCCAGTCGACTCGTGGTCACGATTATTGTATGCAAATTCGGCTGTTGGTAAAAGAGTGGCCCAATTGTCCTGACGATATCCTACAAAATGTCGGAGATATTGTTCAATGGACTTATTCACAATCTCACTCTGACCGTCCGTTCTGGGATGAAATGCCGTTGAAGGGTGTAACCGTATTCCCAACTTGGCGTCCAGTTGTCGAGTGATCTGCGAAATAAATATTGTACCTCTATCAGACACAATAGTCTTTGGAGTTCCATGTAGCTTCCATACGTCTCGAATCATAATATCAGCCAGTTCATTAGCAGACATAGCCTCTTTACAAGGGATGAAGTGCGACATCTTGGTAAGTCTGTCCACTACGGTCAATATACTGTCGTATCCGTCTGATACAGGTAATTTTGTTATCAAATCGTAACTTATATCAGTCCAGGGGCCAGCTGGTATCGGAAGAGGCTCCAGGGTGCCGTACGGTTTCTGAGTACTAGATTTCACTCGTAGGCATGAGTCACATCCATCTACGTATTTATTTACGTACGCTTTCTGAGATGGCCATGTGAAGCCTCTTCGTACCAATCCCAGAGTCTTTGCACGTCCCGGATGGCCAGCCAGTAGGCTGTCGTGTCTGCTTCGTACAATTAGATACTTGATGTAATCATCGTTTGGAGTTTCAATTCGTCCATTGTTGTATAAAATGCCATCCTTTACTTGATAAGACAATACTGCCTTCTTCATCTTAGTCGACATTGGGTTTGACGTCGCTTCCATGAGTTCAATGATTCGCTCGTCGTGAGTGTTTGCTTTTCTAATCATATCTATGATAACATCGTCCGTTACGAAGTCCTCTTGTTGCGAATGATTTTCGTCAACATTGTCATTTGAGGTGAGACTGTCTGATACCCCTAGTACATCAACGTCGAACCAATGTTCAGCGTTCTCCAAATCAATACTCTCGTCTTCAAAAAAGGACTCGAATGCAGCAATCTCGGGTGTGAAAGAGTCGTGAACAAGGTTTTCGGGTTTGATTAATTGGCCAAATGTCAGTTTGTCGGCCTCTTTAGGTTCTAGGTCAGGGCGTCTTGATAATGCGTCGGGTTTGGTGGCGCTTCGACCAGGTCTGAACTTAATAATGAAGTCAAAACATCCGAGGATTTCAGCCCATCGAGCCTGTCTTCTTGTCAACTGCTTAGTTGTCATGAAGGTCTCTAGGTTACGATGATCGGTGTAAACAATTACATCTAAGCGGTTTGGGTTACCCTCGAGGTAGTGACGCCATTCCTTAAAGGAAGCAATAATGGCAAGTAACTCTTTGTCGAATATTTCATAATTTCGTTCGGCCTGCAGTAATGATCTGGAAAGGTAGGCAACCGGATGTAATTCATTGTCGGCGTCGCTAATTTGAGACAGTACCGCCCCTAGCGCGAAGTCCGAACAATCGCATTCTAGTATGAATGGTTTGTAAGGGTCCGCGATCTTGAGAATTGGAGCGGTAGTAAATGCGGTCTTTAATGACTCAAATGCGTCGTTGCATGTCGTGTCCCAAATGTAAGGTGTCTTTAATCGTGTCAAGTTGTGAAGGGGTCTTGTTGTCCTAGAGAAATGGTCGATAAAGCGACGGTAAAAGTTTGAAAAACCAATGAAACGCTGCAGTTCATTCACGTTTCGAGGTGCAGGCCAATCCTTCACAGCCTTCACCTTGGTTGGGTCCATTTGAATCTTATTCTTTGATATAATCAGACCAAGATATTCAACCTCAGATTTCGAAAACTCGCATTTTTCGGGTTTGAGCCACAAGTCGTGCTTTTCCAACACGTCGAGAACAGTATCCACTGCTCCTTCATGATGCACACCGGTTTTTGTGTATATCATGGTATCATCTAGGTAAGCTGCTGTGTCTTTGCCGATGCGTCCGACTAGAATGTCCTGGATAAAGAACTGGAAATAGCCGGGAGCGCCGGTGGGGCCGAAAGGCATGGTGAGAGGCGCAAATTGGCCTTCTTTGCATATAAACGCCAATTTGTCCTCATCACCTTCAGCAACCCTCAGATTCCCGTAAGCGTTCCTCATATCAAGCTTTGTGAATCTGTCGGCATCCAACAAACTATCCACTAAATCCATCGTCAATGGTAGTGGATATTTGTTCTTCACCGTTAACGAGTTCAATTTTCGATAATCAAAGCATGGCCTTAAATTGCCATCTTTCTTCCCTGTGAATAGCACAGGGGCAGCCCACGGAGAGGTCGTCCGGCGGATGGTGCCGTTACAGAGGCCTTCTTCAATCATCTTTCTCAAAACTTCTTCTTCCGCGGGAGATAAAGGTATGATTCGGCTTGCTTGAGGTTGAGCCCCAGGAACTAAGTCGACACGAAAATCGTACTTGCGTCGAGGTGGCAGCCGTTGAGAATTTGATTTCCGAAACATATGTAAATGGCGATGGTAGTAGGCCGGCACAAGCTCTTCGACAGTCTTCGTTGGTTCTTTCATCTTGAGATCGGCCGCTAATCGTGCCGAAGTAGACCAAGAAGCGTTTGCTGGATCGACGTTTGCTGTGGAACTATTCAGGAGAGGATCTAACTGGCCAGCTGCTTCATGTGAAGTGTGTATAAAGGGAATACTAGACTCACATCGCGGGGATGTTAACGTGTCACTAAGTACACACATCCCCTCGTCACTGTTCCTAGCTTGCCCCTTTGGCATCACGTCAGGATCTTCAGGGGGGGTTTTCGGAGTGGACGAGGCTGTAGCAACAGCCGCAATAGAGTCTTCATGTGCATCGGTGAGAATTTCTGTCGTAGCGTCGACGATTTGAGGTAATATCTGTGATTTTGGAAGTAAGGAGTGCTCGCCAGCCGTTTCAAAAGTCTGGGAAGAAGAGACAGTGTCGAACTCACATCGCGGGGATGTTAACGTGTCACTAAGTACACACATCCCCTCGTCACTGTTCCTAGCTTGCCCCTTTGGCATCACGTAAGGATCCTTCGGGGTTGTTGTCGGACTGGACGAAGTTGCAATAGCAACTGCGATGGTAGTTGTCGTGGCGTCATTCGGTAATATCGGTGTTGGTTTGTCAAACTGCGATTTCAAAGGGAAAATGTGATCGCCAGCGGTTTCAGGATGAGGATTGGATGGAGCAATATCATACGCACGTTGCGGGGACGTTAATGTATTGCAAAAAATACACGCCCCCTTGTCAAATTGCCTAGCTTCCCTTACGGGCTCCACGTCGGGGTCTGGTAAGGGTGTTTTCGGCTTAGACAAAGCCATAAAGGCCGCAACGGTCGTATCGGTGTCGTAGACTTCACTGGTCTCCCAGTTAATAAGCTTGTGATGCTGCTTGATCCAAGGGATTCCGAGAATCCCATCGTAAGAATCTTTGACTTTCGTGATGATGAATCTGGTCGGAGAAGGGTCGTCCTTAATAACAAGGTTAATTTCGTGAGACGAGCGGCTGGTTGAACCGTCGAAGCCGGTAACGACTCTAGTGGTGCGATCGGCGTGCGGTAATAAGCCAGTCTGGGTGGCTATTGACTCGCTCATGACGTTATGAGTAGCGCCCGAGTCAATAAGGAATAAAGCGTCAAAAGAAGGAAAATGTGTGGCTCGAGGGGAATGGGACAGAGATAGTGATGTACGCAAAAATAGACGCGGGTCGTTTGCATTGCACGCAGACACTTCACTAGCTCCTAATTTAATAACATCTATTCCCCTTTGGTGGCTCAGGATAGGCACACTCACTCCTGAGCACCGCCATTTTTTGATTGATCAGCTCTACTACTACTCCCTTCTTGTTGATCCATCTGATTCACCCCCATAGCAGCTATCTTCGCTTCTAATTCAGCTATTTTGTGTTTAAAACCACTAGCACCACTCAAACCTCCTCTCTTCCTCACATTTCCTCCCATTCTCTTAACTGGACACGCCGTAGCGATATGGCCCTGACCAGCGCAATGGAAACAAGATCCTGTACGTAATCGGCGTGCACGTTCTTCCTCTGATAATTTGACATAACCTGAGGAGATATCCATGGCGTTAGGATCGGGAGTTGGGACATGAAATGTAGTGCCTGTGCTTGTCGCGCCGTGGATTTTGCTGTCTAATTTGATGGCGAGATTAGCGATTTGTTCGATACTAGTGAAATCCTCCTGAACCATCACCATCGCAACCCTAATTTCCTTCTTTAAGCCTTGTTCAAAATGACTAATGAGAGTTGGGACCTCCCATCCGGTAGCTGTGGCGTAAGTGTTGAATTCATGCGCATATGCGGCAACCGAACTTTTCTGAGTCAATGTGCGTAACGCGCGCTCGGCCTTAGACTTTTTTTCAGTATCGAAATACATAGCTTTAAAGTTAGTTATGAAACGATCGAAAGTAACAAGGTGAGACGTTGCGGCGTCGAGGAGTTCTAAGGTGAGCGGCTGAGCCCAGCTACTGGCGGCACCGGTGAGATATGAAACTGTGAAAACCACTTTGCTTCGATCATCAGGGAACTGGTAAGGGTGTGCTAGTAAGTAAAGTTGTACTTGAGTAGCAAAAATCTCGGCCGCGCTGCCCCTCGCCCCGCTGAATTTATCAGGAGTCGCAACCTTAGGCCCTTTGGGGATAGGTACCGCCTCTGGTTGGACAGTCATCGCAGGTGGTGGTGCGGCATGTTGAGTTGGAGGAGGTTGGCGGCTAGCGGATTCGATAGCCGCTAATCGAGCTTCAGCCTCATTAGATCGAGCTTCGGCCCTTTCGCGCAAGGAGCGTTCATTAGCCAATGAGGCAGATAATTCATTCAACTGTCGTTGGATATCCTCCATATCGACAGAATCCACTGATCCCTCGGTGATCAAATGAGTTTCGGAATCGAGAAAAGGAGTGGCGTTCTCGGAGTCTGAGTCGGCGTCGCCGAGTGGGAGTCTGTACGAAGGTGACGTTGTGGCGTTGTTTGGAGATAAGGTTTTAGTTCAATCAAGGTTCTTATTTGTATCGGTCTGGTTCAATCTTCTAATCTTAATTCAGTCTATGATGTATCAAGTAAGTTCAATCGGTGTTCTTCTTAAAGTTTCAGTACAGTTATTAATGTTTCAATCTAATGTTGTTCGATTCTATTTGGTTCGATCGGTTTTCGTTCCCTCGAATCCTAGTTGATAGATCCGACAATATGTTAGGACCTGTCTCAGGGGATGCAGGTTCGTCGATGGAATGGAGGGAAGGGTTCCTAGCAATCAATCAGGTGATTATGTTGATTGTCGGATAAGGAAAGAAAGCATAGTACGTAATACAACAGTTAATAGATGAGTCTCTGTTGTGACATGTCAAGCGTCTTTCACAAGTGTTACATTTAGGATTGTAACATGGACAGTCATCATGTTGATCCAACACATGGATGTGAATTTTGATCCGTGCTCAAAAGCTTCCATTATAGCTCCATCTTTGGAAATGGATTTTATTACCGCATTTTTCTATTTGATTGTTGGGTTTGGAATAGCACTTGGAGGAAGGGCTAGGAGTGGAGATGACATAGGAATTCCGTAAGATCAAGCTTTATAAATTCATAAGAATAGCAAACTAAATTGACATTTTATATAGAAATTTGTTTGATCTTATTGGATACACAATCCTAATACATACACAACATCTTGGGCAACTCTTCTGTTTGTGAGTCGCACTCGATTATCACCAAACATGGAACTAATGTTTTCTTGTCTATTTAGTAAATGGTACTTATCAATTAAATAAATGTAAATTCATAAATCCCCCCCTTCAAGCGTAACTTCAGCACTTATGCCCTAACAAAGACTCTAAGACTGACGCTTCGCCTGAAGGCAGGGACCTACAAATTTACACTTTTACACGACACACCTCAGTTTCAGCCGCCAGAAATCTATCGAAATCATGACTTGCTCGCGAGGTGCGCGTTGTCGACCTCATAATACCTTCAATCGTTGTCTCTATTTGTACTCCACCTATTGCCTTCTGGCCTGCACGCTTTTTCCTCTACCAAGTACATTTTATCTTGCTAAATGCAACTTGACTTCTTTCTGTTCCCTGTTAAACTTTCCATTTATCCTTCAACATCAATTGCCTTTTGCCGCATTCAGACTTGCAATTTCCGCTACCACTTTATTCAACGTATCATTACTCCCATATGCATAACACCTCCACCTGCATTCCCTCGTAGCAGCCTTTCTGCATTCCACTTCCGTCTGTATATGTTATGCATCCAATATCTTTTGTCTCTGCCCTATGTATACAATTCCCTTTTGGTGTTGTTCCTTACACCCTTCACCTATCTTCAATTTCCTTTTTGTTTGTATCACACTAATCTATATCCGTACACTACATACACATCACCTCAACCGTGCAAACATCAATTGCTATTTATGTTTCTTTTGTAAAAGTTTCATCATTTTAACACATACGTCACTCTTAGCTATTTATTATTTTACTTCCTTTTTCGACTTTAGCACATCTTAACTTTGAACAACGCCTACCTCAAATTATGCCTTTATATGATTCATCTTAATTCCAAAGTTGAAGACTATATATGTATATAGGCATCTTATATGTGTCATTCTATGTTAAAACTCACATTTTATCAGTCTATCAATTATGTATGTCAATTTGATACACCTCATCTGTCCAATTTTTCTTAAAATTGACTAAAGCATTGAGGCATTTATGATTACGATCATCATCACATCACATCCTATCACATCCCAATCCTTCTCCTACATATCATAGACCAAAACCTCCACTTATTGTTTCAATTGAGTTCGCCTGAAATTGAGTCCATTGTTACTTTATCACAATCAACTTCTACTTTAAGTTTCCAGAATTCTCAATCTGTTGGACCTTTGTTTGTTCAAGCTTTGTTCACAATTAAACTTCAACTTCAGATCAAGACCAGAACATGTAAGTTTCAATTAAAAACCGTTGATATGAAGACCGAGATCAAAGAATTCATTTGAATTTTGTTTTTTGATTCAAGGAGATCGTTTGATTCAGGTTTAATTGCAATCAGTGCAGCATTAGGAGAAACAGTGTGGACACCATCAAACAAAGGGCCCGAAGTGTTAATCAAATATTTAAACAAAAATCGACTTGTCATGAAATGAAATACACCCCAAAGATTATGAAGTCATTCACATTCAATCAATCAACAAACCATTCAGCTCAAACTTCTTTCACTAATGCAAAATGAATCGATTCTTTAATAATTTTGGGTGAAATAGCTTTACTTCTTGAATCTTCAGTTGAAGGGAATTTAGATAGATTGTTTCAAAGTGTTTCCAAAGAAATTTTATATGGTATTTCAGCTGTTTGAAATCATCAAAAACTCGATAAAGGAATCAAGTTTTTAGTTTGTGAAATGGGTAAGTAATCTATCACAATCTCAAATTGCTTTCCCAATCGATCAAATTGCTAAATGAAAACTTTTTCCAAATTTGTTTGATAGGTAAACTGCATATGTCACCTCTCATTCAGTTGTACCAAGTCCAGCTTTGCATTCATCAATTCTATCCCACCTCTTCTCACTTTCTTCTTCAACCTAAGAAACTTACCAGGTTTACCACTTCCAATTGATTTAAAATTGAAATAGAGCCTCAACTTATTGTGACAAATGTCGAAGACCTTATCATACATCAGGTTATACCCTTGCACCCAAATCTTATAATTCTACCAAGGAAGTGAATGAACTTAAAGATGATGTCATTGATCATCATTGTGATGATAGTCAAAAAGACAATCATTTAGCTTGGAAAGAAATTAAAATGTATGAAGTTTTATCTGGAACCAATCCTTGAAGCTATTGGTGACCATTGAATTATGTACTCAAGTGATTTTACAGGTTTGTCATTCTTTCTCTCTTGGCTGTAAAAATACAAGGATTGTCAAAGTCTAAAGGAATGAAACAGGGATTTTTCTTTGCTTCCCGGTCTGCATTCATTGGGATTGGGTTCTTTGTTTGACAATAATAGCCGTGTTCAAACCTGACCCGGTTTCAAAAAATCCAGTTGACCCGGTGGACTTTTTGGCTGGGAGCTTTCAAGAACTGTCAATGGATACACAAAGTTACCACCAGAAAAGCAACTGGGTAAACGAGTTTTAGTGTCAACCAGGTTAGGTTTGAACACGGCTAATGGAGAAAAAGAATAAAACATCAATTTGGAATTGAAATCTAATCATGATGAATGTAAATTTGAAATATTTAGAGAATGTCCTTGAGAACTTGGTGAAGCTTTAGATAATGTATTCAGACTTTTTGCTCACTTGAAATTTTCAATCTTACAAAAGAATATTATTTGTCTTTATACTCTTCCTTCACCGAAGTGTCTTATACTAATTGTTTGTGTGTGGTTTGATTTTTTTCAGAGAATGGTATGGGTTATAAAGTCCAAGTATCTTTCCCTTCAATTATAATAATGTATTTGAATACCTTTGAGTGAGTCAAATGAGCAGTCATTTGAATTTCTATCATCCATTGGGTTTCCTCTTTATTAGAGTTGTAAACCATCTGTCTCTGTGTTTTGTGGAGATTTTGCTTTGATTAAAATATGGGTGATGTAAACCATTTTCTATAGGTCAGTTGATTTCCATGTGAACTGAGTATATTGTCACAATGTGTGTTATACCCAACATCACCTTTGAATCTTATTTGGAATGTATTTAACCTTTGATAGTTGCTACGTGGTTTTGGGCTTGACACAAAATAATGTGGTTAGTTGAGCATGGAGCATATGTCCCAATCATTTATCCAATTTCATGTGTTTGTTTTCCTGAGCCTGACTCAAACCCCCGGCCATTTAGACCACAAGGATTAAGACTCTACTCATTAAACTTAGAGGCGGGCAAGCCCGCCTAAGCTCTAGTTCAATGTAAATCCCCAATCAATCTGGTATGGTTAATTTGTGTTGCTATTATTAATTTGAGTGGTGCCACAGTAAGTCTTTGGTTTGTTATACCTGTCCTGAAGACTCTGACTGATCTTCCTTCTATTTTCAGCTTGGTGGATTTTCTCACCCCTATGTTAGAATTTTTTTCGAAGCAGTTTGGAGTGCGTTCAAAACCAAGCAGGCACCTGAAGAGTTACATATTTAATGATGTGGTTTATTTAAATCTTTTTATATCATCTTTTGTGCTTCTTGAAATTCTATTTTATTTTTGTTCTGTTTTTTTATCTTTTCAATTTATTCTTTTTATGATCCTTAGAAGCTTCACAAATTTTCCACTTTGATTTGTAGATCCATTTGATAACATGATTGAAAAGTCATTGATGATAAATTGAGCCGACTTGGAATTTAGATCAGTTTGTGTTCATTTTCTTTCTCTGTTCTACTGTTTCTATGTATGCCTCATAAGGGTGCGAAAATTTGTACAAGAATGTTAGGGAGACTTAGGGTTAGGGTGAGCCCAAAGACTATCTGTTGAGTAGTGGCTTGCCTGGCCCCCGAACCAATGCTTGACATCACCTGCTGTATTATTCTGATTCGTCTTCACTCTCAAGGTAAAAAAAAAACGATCCACCTTACTAGAACACAACATGAAGTCCACTGTGGAGGTATGTGATGATTCCTGACTGTTTCCCTAAGATGTAGGCCAAAGAATTCCATTGAGCAAAGCTTTTTTTATCTCATTATTCTAGAATTCAAGATGATGATAGGTTGAAGGACAAGACAAAACCAACAGGGGGGCTGGGTTCTTGACAGGATTCATGATCCGAACCCTTGTGATCGTTCATAGGTCTGACAGGATTCAGAACTATGATTTGATCAGGTTTATCTTGATCCAATCTCATTATGACAAGGAGACAAAACCAACGGGGGGGCTGGGTTCTTGACAGGATTCATGATCCAAACCCTTGTGATCGTTCATAGGTCTGACAGGATTCAGAACTATGATTTGATCAGGTTTATCTTGATCCAATCTCATTATGACGAGGAGACAAAACCAACGGGGGGGCTGGGTTCTTGACAGGTTTCATGATCCGAACCCTTGTGATCGTTCATAGGGCTGACAGGATTCAGAACTATTATTTGATCAGGTTTATCTTGATCCAATCTCATTTATCTAGCGTCGATCGGAGCCTATCATGTGGGTTTCTACCCTTTCTTCTCCCGCTTTTACTCTCTCAAACTAACACTTTCTTCGCACACACACAGCTTGCTTTAGTTAAGGGGGAGGCGATGTAGCAGGGCTACCATTCTGCTTGCCATTTTGGACTTTCATACAATATCAAAACAACTTAAGTTACCTTCAAAAGATTAGCTCATCAAGATTCGTTTCAGCTTAGGTATTAGAGCACAAGCCACGGAATGTAATTGCCATTGTGGGTGTTGTGATGTAAGCGGTTCATTATTCTGTTTTGGTCTAGAATCCAGGGCTCGCCCTCTTATTATTGTACTCGCCCTTTCATTTTGTATCAGCCTTCTCGATATTCAGTAACCCTATATAATATCTTGTATTCTTCTGAAGTCTTTGGGATTCCTCAGACTCAATATCTATCATCTTTTTATTATTTTACTTTACCTTACATCTATCATCCTTTTACTAATACTATCTACTGTCTTCTTAAATCCAAATCTATTAATTACTATCTTCCTAACTATTTCAGCTAGTCTAGCTTAATACTTTCTTTCTTATACCGTAATTCAATTGTTATCTGTCCAATTGGACTCCTTCTCTTACTCGTCTCAAATCTTCTTGCCTTAAATCATAACGATTTAACTCGTAAGCACCAAAATTTTAAGACTTAACAAGGACCCTAATTTGGTCCCTGTTACATTGGTAGCGAGAGGTTAAGCTGATATCTCGACTCTTATCCCATCTTGGTCATTTTAATTCTTTCTTAGTTTGACGATTCAATTTCTTCAGACTTTTGAAAAAACCCTCCTTATAATAAATAATAACTATCAACCAAGGTTAGTGGATAAGACCCAGTAATCTCGAGAAACATTTAAGAATATTTGTAGGGATGTGACGATGGCACAAGGAATGTCCCCCGTCCATGTCACGAGTTCTCTTCGAGATGTCTCGTGAGTAGGAAATGACGTGAGTGGTAAGACAGGCCGTTGTGCCCTGGATGAACATCTGAGTTCGAAGACCCTCACACTCCTCCTCGTTCCGCACTAGAGAGTTGTTCCTCTCCCTCATCTTTCTCTCTTCCACTCACTTCATCATCTCTCTGTCGAAATCCTACGATCATCCTGAAGATAGCTTGTCCTTCATCAACTTTCCTTTTGAGCATGAGGTCAAGTAGACGAAATTTAGGACTAGGCCCCCAATTCTCCCCCGAACCTACTCCTCCTAATTCAGATGATTATTTACAAGATTTTGAGATAGAAACGACTTTAGAAGAAGAACAGAGGATTGCTAGGGAAGATGAAGAAGAAGAAAGAAGATCGAAGAATACGAAAGAGTCAATGATTGAAATAGACGAAGACAATATGTCAATATCAACTGACATCCATAAAGACGTAGTTTTATCTTTGGACGATTCAGAAGGAGATGAAGATGCTTTAATAGAAGAAGAAAAAGAGAAGGTGAAAAAGAGCACCAATAAGTCAAGTTAGTTATGAGCTATTCACACTCCTTTTCTATGATTCCTACTCTGAGCTTGAGTCAAGTGTATAATACACGACTCTGTTGTCTAGTCAAGTGTGGTAATCACGACTGTTCCATCGATTAGTCAAGTGAAATATTCACGACTATTCCATCAAGTGGTTTAACCACGATGGTAGTTTAAGACAGTTTCATCAAGTGGTCTTGGCCACAATGAGTCTTTTTAACCTCAATCGTCAAGCAATCTATGAATGCGACGATTAGGTACTAATAGTCAAGACTTGTGAATAGACGACGGATGATTGAATCGAAGTCATAACGTATACAAGTTGACTGATGTTGTGTCAATTGCATTGTTAGGTTTTTTGATCGAACAGGCAAAGGAAGCCTTGGCAAATGGAGATGAGTTGCTACTAAACAGAATTTTAAATGTGATGGAGCCGGAAAAGAGCCTTAAAAGCGAAAAGGATATACAAGAAAATCCGCTAAAAAACTACAAGAAAGGCGAAACTTCCAGATCCGGCTTAAGAGCGTTTAACGATTTTTGGGATGGTCATTTAAAGAAAATGGATTACCACTTACCTTTGACCATTTTCAATGAAGAATGGATTGAATTGGATAAGTTAGTAGCTAGCAACAACACATCAAAGAAAAAAGACAAGATCCCTGGTCAAATTCCCAAGAACGAATGGTATTTGTCCTTTGCAGAATGGACGAGGGCTAGGCAATTGATGGTCAGATACGTGAGAGATCATTACAAACATAAACTTTTTGCAAAAGAGTAAGAGACTCTGAAAAATTATGCCTTAATTTATGATTCAAAACTAATGTGGTTGGTTCCCAATCGAATGAGTAGTTTAGAGGAACACTTCGAATATGTCAACAACTGAGCGTTCGCCATGGTTGGGTCACCGCATTCAGATACGACATTGCAGTAAGAACCGATGTAACCTGCAATCACGTTAATGGAGCGCCGGGAGATCCTTCGGTTAAAAGGGTTGAATTCCTAGAGGATGCTTTGGCTAGAACGAATCTTTTGCACGATGGCAGAATAATGAAGTATGATAACCGTAAGCTATTTACAAATTATTAAATTCATCTCTGGTAAAAAATTTGGGCTTATAATAATTTGTATATTTGTTAAAGCTTACGCAAAAGGTCATGAAAAAGAGAGGTTTAGCCCAATTACGGGTAATTGCTACCCAGCAGGGAAGAACCACAACTCGACTGACTTAGAAGTAGAGGTCGAAGAAGAGAACAATTATTTGAAAGTACCAGCCTACCAAAGAAACGGTAAAAAAAATAATTTCAGGAACAGCTTCAAGTCTGATTATGTGAAAAATAATAGGAGATCGCCGTCCCCTTATTTGAAATCCGAGAAAGGGAAGGGGAAGTTAAATCCCAATCCTAATTATAAGGGTAACTAGCACATCAGCGGCGGGCGCCGCTTTCAAGATATCACATAATGTGGATGGCATCTTTTGGATGTCTTCTAGGTGACACAATACCCATCATAATTGATCTTGTGATGACTCTTCAAGAAATCACTTTGACAGAATTTGTATGAATCAGCAAAGATGGAGTTTTATAATTGACTTCATTAAAACCATACCCACCAATGTATATCACCAACCCACCTATCAATGATTACCAATGACAGATATACACACTCAACAAGTTTTTGACCAAATACCAAGGTTTATTTATTACCAATGTGAGACACAATGCTGCCTGTACTTAGGTACCTTGTTATGAAATAGTGTACTAAGCCTATTCGATCTATGATTTGGAAGATATGCAAGTCCCACAATGGATCAGACTTCAATGTTTGGCTTTATTTTTTTGTAGAAATGGGATAAGAGGTTGGAAGAAAATGAATCTACTTTGATCAGGGTAAGGTTTGTATAGGTACAGTAGTATTGAAAGTGCCTGTACATAGCATCCTCATGAGTGTTAGGTACAGAGCTCTCAAACATCATCTCTGGGTGATCTCAACCCTAAAGCTACTTCTTGTGTATGTACTACATCATCTTGTGTTTAGTTTTCAAACAAGACTTCCAAAAGTCTCCATTGCCAAATTGCTTCCCTTTTGCTTTCTCAATAGGCTGATGGGGTTTGAATAATAATCAAAGTTTTGAAATTGGTCACTTGCAAGTCAATGATTGCATCTGCTGGAGGAATTCAATGGGTTTGCATGATGTGAATAAGCTCAACACCTCATATGCAATCACTTCTTATTTGTATGAATGGTGTTGACTTGAATTGTCTAAGCTTACAGTTTCAGAATGAGCAGTACAACTGTGATGAAGAAAATGATGTAAAGTCATTTCATCATTTACTTTTGTGCTTGTAATTTCAGAGAAACATACATTCACTTTCCTTGTTCTGAGGTGATATATGACAGTTCAACTGGGGCAAATTAAGAGAGGTAACTGAGTAACAGCTTATGGATCCTAATTCTGTAAATTTCATATTTCAGATTTGAGTTTCCCATGGTCTTGAAAGCATACTGTCTGTTGCTGAGAACAGTTGATGAGTGTTGTTTGGTGTAAGACCTGTCTAGCCAAAGAAACATGTTTGTACAAAGTATGAGAAAAGAGGTCAAAATCAATCATATCAATGTCATCAAACCAATGTAAAGTTTCTTACCATTGATTGGAAATTCAGGTAAAAATTTGGCTAATGGGATTGAGATTACATTTAAATCCTCTGGTGATAATTCTTTTAAATAAGATGCTAAAAATCCTCCTAATAAGAGGTCTGTTACATTATCTGGATATCTTTCTACCATTAATGCATAATCTAATTTTTGATTGATGGCTAAATTTAAATTGCCTAAATTGTTGCCTAATTAGATTCCTGCAATCACCGCTTCACCTGATGAACCTAATCCTCGTCCAATGGAATTTGATTTTCAATATGAAGTGTTAATCCATTTGGAAATGATTTGGTCTCATTTGATTGTAAGACGTGCTACTCTTGTGATTAAATTTTGATATGGATCTTTTGGTGCTTCATATGATCCTAAACCTTCGTAAGTTAATTTAATTTGAATGTTGAGTTTGAATCAATTTGTAAGTTGATAGTTAAATCAAGTGATGAAGCTAATCCTAATACATCAAACCCTGGTCCGATATTTGCAGAAGTTGATGGAACTCGTATGATCCACTGTCAAATCAAATCCAAATCCCAAGTTAGATTCCATCAAGTTTCCAATGATGAATCGCTATGAGTGTCAGCCCTGAGTACATATACATGTACCCAAAACTAACTTGTAACATTAAAAATATTATGTATAAATTAAATTACATGTACATACTGAGTTTAGACTATATGTAACATGTAATACAATGTACCGAAACACTCATTACATACACATGTACACTTAAAACAACATGTAATATGTAACAAAACACTATTTACACCTCATAACTCAGTGTCAAGAGTTAAAATGCTTATAGTACATATTATACATAACATGTATATGCAATTAAGCATTACTAGTAATAATCATTAACATATATCAATGATCAACCCTGAACCAATGTAGTGATAATCACAAATATCACCATAGTTAGGTTTAGAGAGGAAGGTATATAAACCCCTCCCCTCTCAGCCTTCAAGGAATTTCCCTCAAGCAATTATTACACCACACTTTTAAAGAACAATATTAAAGTTCTTCAGAAGTAAAAATCAAGAGTCTTACAAGATAAGACTAGTGATAAACTTCTTACAAACTTTAATCAGCTTCCTGATTAAAAGTAAGTAATACATTTCTTCACATCCCTCTGGATCCTCTACTTCCCCCAAGTAGAAAACAAACTAGGTTGGTGACCTCTAACAGCCCCAGGTTAGTGACCTTAAGAAGAACTTTCAGGTTGGTGACCATAAGAATAACCCAAGGTTGGTGACCATAAGAACAACTAGTTTGGTGATCTTTATCTCACCCTTTAACTCAGTCACCAGAAGACTAAAGGAGGGTCTTGGATCCAACCCTCAGCCAATAATAATAATACTAGTTATTATTTATAATCTCCTTTTAAGGAGTCACTTAACTGTAGTCTGTCTGGATTTGTCCCAACAGACTACTAGTGCTATTCCTTTCTTTTCTCTTCTTTCTTTATTTCACTTGTAGATACTACATATATGAAATAAAGAATAAGAGTTCTTGACATCATACCCACCAATTTGCCCAATTAGTGAGCCCAGAGTCCTCTTCCTGAGCACCTACCCTCACAATGAGAACAAAGAGAAGACCACTTTACGAATCAATTCCATTGGGTCTTCTTTGAATGTTGTAGCTTGTCAAGTTGAGATCAAAAAGTCGATCCGAGATTCCCAGACTTGAATAAACCATTTCCGAACAAAATTGTGGGATTCGGCTTCAGCGTACCGTTCCTCATCTAAGAATTTTCTAAAAAAAAGAAATCAAACCCTTACCACTATTCTCTTTAATCTAAGCTACAAGAACCGGGAGATTTCAAGAAGAATGTCTGTTTCGATTATACAACAATCCGCCCAAATATCTAAAAAAACCCATAACATCATTCATTAACAAAAATACAATATATAAAAATCAGATTGAAAGTTACCCTTGACTACTAAACAAAGCACCTAATCCAATAACAGTAGCACTAACAATCCTTCTATCCCATCTCTTACTATACCAATTCTCAAAAACAGGAAATCCAACACCAGCGATCACACCTACATTCAAAACAGATAATAAACTAAATTGAAGATCAAGTTTTTCAATTTCTTTTCTAGCTTTTTTAGGAACTTTATCAATTTGATCGGCTGGCCTTTTAGCTTTGTTTTGATGTTGATTTGGAGGCTTGTTGGAAGATTCTTTAGTAGGCATTTTACCTAAGTCTGATGATGATTCAGATGGATCGATTTTGTTTTCTTTTTCCAATCTTGATTTATTTGTATCTTCTTCAAATTGGGTTTTTCCTGACCAATCGTTCGGCACCACTATATGAAGAACAGAAACTTCAGATTATGATATATAAATTTGTGAGAAAGAAAGAACGGTTTTGAATCATTACCATTAAGTTTATGATTAACATCAGGAAGTGAAGATCGATTAACATGTTGACTTGCTAAGTCATTAGTAGGACCTTTTGATAAGCTTGGATCTGGTTTGGATTGTTAATCAGGTGGTAAAGTGTGTTGTGTTGGAATAGATGCGTAACTTGTAGGATGTGACAATGAATCATTAGTTATGTATAGTTTTTGATGGTCAAGTCTAAGAGAATGATTGAATCTACCTCATTGTTATGTGTATTGATGGTGGTGAAGTAAAGTAGCTGAGATGGTTTAGTTTTGATGACTGATGAGATGAAGGAGATGAACTGATTTAAGGAAAACTGTTCATTACCTCATGACATCCTTGATTTTCATTATCGTGCATATAAAAACCTCCTGCCATCATCCACTCATACCCGTCAGTTCGGCGATGGTGGCATCGATTGCTTTCAAATCGGGCATCTCGTTATCAATAGCAGCAGCAACTACATTTGAGGTACCAGACATTGCCCTCAGATAAGTGCAATGAACGTTTCCCGCAAAAGATCGCAATCAACTTCGAAGTCCAATAGGCAAGTTGATTGAGGATGTTGCATATGAAGTTGTTGGAGTAGAAACATTGAGGTTGGATATGATCAATCTTGCTAGAGGGTTGTGAATCGTAGTACCAGTAGTAAGAAGTTGATTGAGTGCTGGAAATGAGTAATTGGTAATCTCGTTCACGTTGAGGTTGACCATCTTCCTCCCAATTTGATAATATCCAGTTAGCATTCCGATCTAGTTCCATATTAAGTTGGGTAATAACAGTGACCATCGATCGAAGACCATAATACTTGTCTATCATTGGCTGATGTTGATCGATGATTAGAGCCAGTTGTTTGAAGAGTGAAGTCAGTTGAGGAAGACGTGGTTTAGGTTGGGACCTGTTCCTGTTGGTCGAGGAAGGCTGATCAATGTTCGTACAAAATCTGAGTAAGCTGCTAATCCAGCCTCAGATGCTTTGGACCCTAAAAATGGAAAGAGTTTGAAGAATGGAATAGTAGCAGCTTCATCTTTTGAATTAGCAGCCTGAGTGAAAGCCTTCAAAAAGATTCCAGTTAATTGATTTTAAAGTTTTCTAAAGCAATCAAAGGTGGTTCAGGATTATTGGTCGTAGGCTGACAAAATAAACATATAAGGGGCATTCATTTTGTCTTCAGTAAAGAAATTCAAAAGACTCTATAAAATTGCCTACCACCACTGCTTCTGCAAATTGACTACAAATCATTTCTGGATTGATTCCATTGGCACGTTGAATGTGTTGTGTAGCAGCTTCCCAATCAGCTTTTTCGATTGCTTGAAATACATTGATCAAGGTGTCTTTAAGTTATGTGACAGCTTGAACCCGATCGATGCATTCCTTGACCCTGCTCTGTTTCAGGTCTAGGATGCGGACCTTGCTGGATATTCTTTTGGTTACAGCTGCCTGCTTGGTAGCCACTTCATGAAGGGTCAGTGCATCTTGAGTGGGTGAAGAGACCAATGGGTTTTAGGTTTGAGATGTATCATGACTTGTTATCTTGAGGGCTGAATGAATTGTGGTAGATTTGCTGAGAGTGATTTGAGCTCTGTATCTTACAAACGGATTTTGGATGAGGCGCGTGAAATTCAGACTTAACTGTGTGGACGTGTAAACCTGGAAATTGGTAGTAGGGATTGGGAGTTTAATCAGGTTTTGCCAGCGAACATGGTTTACCTTTAACTTGAATGATAATTACGATGAGAACTACGAGAAAGGGAAATCTGAAAAGGCAGATGGAAAGCAATTGTCTTCAAAAGATAAGATGTAAGCAACTTGTAATCTGACTCTAAGTGCGAGTTTGTTGTAGATGGTTCATAGCCAAAATTAGAAATTTTTCTGAATGAATTTTTATTGTATTTTAAATTGGTGTTTGTATTAGTGTACCTATGGAATTTCAACTAGAGAATGAAAAGGTTCTTCCACTTGTTTACAATAAAGCGAGCATTTGGCCTTCTCGAGTACGGTGTGAAATGAATATGAAAGTATGGGAGAGAGAACTAGAAAGATATGGATTATTAACAGATTATCTATATTTGTTAGATGGATTCATAGACGGTTTTCACCAAGGGATTCCAAAACACACAATAGAAGGATGCAAATGGTTTTCACCGCCGAATCATAAGTCAGCCTTGGATGCAAGAGAAAAGATCGAAAAGAGTATTGAAAAAGAAGTTAAGGCAAATAGAATGTATGGTCCATTTACCAAGCAGGAGGTGTATAATAGACTGGGGTTCTTTCGTACTAGTCCTTTAGGGGCTGTAGAAAATGGCGACGGCACATTTCGCCCCATAAATGACATGTCGTTCCCAAAATTTGACGACAATGTCCCTTCAGTTAATTCATTCGTCAACAAGATGGATTTCGCCACAACTTGGGATGATTTCAAGGTTGTAGCAAAATTTTTCAAGACTCTCAACAAAAATGTTCAAATTGGTCTGTTCGATTGGGAAGGCGCATATCGCCAGATACCTACTCATCCATCGCAGTGGCCCTATTTGGCGATTAGAGATTTCAAAGGTTTAATCTATATCGACTTGAGAATTGCCTTCGGTGGCGTAGCTGGATGTGGCTCATTTGGCGGCCCCGCGGATGGATGGAAGAATTTAATGAAATTAAAATTCAACTTGGTGGAAGCGTTTCGATGGGTCGACGATAATCTTATGATCAAAGAAGAATCAGACCCTCTTTCGATGTTGGAGATTGTAAGAGCTAGTGAAGAGTTAGGTGTTAAGACGAACTCAACGAAGTATTCCGAGTTTAGCGATGAACAAAAGTTCATTGGGTTTTTATGGAACGCTAAATTGAAGACAGTAACGTTACCTGACAAGAAATTACAAAAGCGGAAACAGGATCTAGTTTCCTTCTTGTCAAAGACTGTGTTCAAGAGGCGAGATGTTGAAAAATTCAATGGGAAGTTAGGTCACTTGACACTAATCTTACCGCAATTGAAAGCTTACCTTGCGGAGAACTTCAAATGGGTAGCGACATGGAGAACCCCAGGTGTTTGGAAAATGCCACCTACGGTAAAAGAAGACATGCTCTTCTGGAAGGCCTGTCTAGACGATTTACGACCAACCAGGTTAGTCCCGGATCACAAAGTGAGGAATGTCGGTTGGGTGGGAGATGCCTCCTCCAGTTTCGGAATCGGCATCATCATCGGACGAAGCTGGGCCCAATTTGAATGGATCCCAGGTTGGTCAGAACCTCACGACTCACCCAGGCAAACTATAGCCTGGGCTGAGACCGTGGCGGTACGTTTGGGTCTATTGATGTTGATAGCGACGTCGGACGTGGCAGGCAACTGCTTTTCTTGTCTTACTGACAACACTACCACGGAGGGCGCGGCACGTAACCGCAAATCAAAGGATTTTTGGGTTAATGAGGAGTGGAAGCGCATCCAGGAGCTGTTAATCGGTAACGACTGTGACCTCCAACTGGTCAGGGTGATTTCGAACAACAACAACGCTGATAAGCTATCGCGCGGTTTAGACACTACAAAAGCAGAGAGCCGAATGATAAAAATCGAAATACCGCCTGACCTCGTTCCTCTCATTTGACAAGTATCCCCAAAAAGTAAACCTTCTACTTCTGGAATTTGATAATTCATCACCTTCTTAATGCACGCCGCGATGGTTCTCTGCCAATCAAGTCCAGATCTTTTTTGCCATCTGGACAGCGCTAGTATGTTCATCTTGAATCATGGTTGGGCACCTTCGACAAAACGCCACTACGCAGCGGCCGTTAACCGTTATTTCAAGGCAACGAAGGACTTCGATGGCCAGACTTTCCCGGCGACAAGGGCATCGGTGTATCACTTCATTTCATGGTGCAGGTGTAATGAGACGGACAACATGGTTTTGAGTAATACCATCAAGCGTTATTTGACAGGATTGCGTATGTGGCATACTCTGCACGATACGGACTTCCCCATCATGGATGAAGACAGAATACGACTCTTATTGAAGGCTGCTAGCAAGACTGAAGTTAAACGGAAAAGCGGCAGGGCGGGTCTTTCTTTGATGGACTTGCACATGCTGGTATCCAAACTCAGCGAAAGGACGGCTTCTGGTTTAGTCATGAAGGGGCTTCTATTGGTCGGCTTTTGGGGTTTGGCTCGGCTGGGTGAGCTAACTTTCAACCAGGATCACCCTCTCGTTCTCATTAGGCGAAAAGACGTGGTTTTCAATAGCGATTTGTCTCATGCTACAATACGGATTCGCCTCGCAAAGACTGCCGCTCCTGGCGAATCGCAGTTTTTATGTTTGTCACGCCAACCCAACTCCCTAGACCCTTTACGTGCAATCAAGAGTATCTTAGATAGCGTCCGTGGCGACTCAAACGCGCCACTATTTCCTCGCGCCGATTACAGCGGCCCTTTAACGAGGGATAATGTGATCAATTTTCTCAATAGATACAAACCGAGGAACGGGGTAGCGTGGTCAGGTCACAGCTTACGGATAGGGGGGGCTTCCCTAAAAGCTCACATGGGGATGTCGTTGCGTGCGTTGAAAAGATCCGGGAGATGGAAATCTTCATGTTACCTGTTGTACGTACGTCGGTATAATAAGAAGACGGCAGAACAGACTTCTAGTCTTGCGAGAAAGTTACGCCGTGAATTTACTTTAAGATTGTGACGCTGTCGCATGATTAAATTTTCTCTGCCACTTGGATCATTTATTTTTGCAATTCAGATTGATAGAAGTTTTTGTGGGTGTTTTTTATATATTGTGATCTCAGTACTACGAGATTGGGGTTGGAGACCCTTCAGCAGTGTCTTGGCTCTCCGAACCTCAATCCCTGATATGGGCTCTAAGGGTCTCCTTTCCCCATTCTACTGAGATCGTAGATTCTTCTTGTAAGGTTCCTTCACAGACGCCTGACAGAGATGTTTCAAACGCTAGGCGTTCTTACACCCACAGCTGAGCAAGCCTCACTCCTGTCCTTCAGGAGCAAGTCTTGCGCCCAGCATCAATACCTAGCGTATTGAACCTATTACTTAAGTTAGAAAAGCTAGACTTTTCTATCTCTTTCTCCATCTCAAGGTTGGAGATGATGAGACATGGACAGTCAAATAAATACAGAAAACTGATAAAAAAAAAATTCTTCCATTTGTCATCGTTTTTGATAGAAGCTCCTAAGAAATGTCTTCGTCAGAACAGACCAACAATGACTCTCGGTCGGTGTCGGATCCTTTAGACACCATCACGCTCACCGACGAGCAAATTGCGGTGCTCCATTCGCATCTTCCTGATCTACCCAAAGGGGATCGTTTCTACAACCCAGAAGTTTCGATGAAATTTACTGACCTTCAGATATTGATCCAAGCTCATCTCGATCAATATGAACAAAGTATCCTCCGGTCTCTTCATAAGGATGTTGCTGCCATTCTCGGCTGCGATACATATGGGAATCTGCTTCCTACCGAGCCTAGGGAACCACTCTCGGCAACCCCTCATCAATCGGTCAATAAGATATTGTATTTGACTTACGTCCCTCCAGAGGAAGAACTGTCCCCTACTCGAGGATCGTTGCGGCTTTTGTCGGCAACGGTTACGACCAGGGTTCCACGACCAAGTCGACTCGAGTTTTCTACGGCCAAGTCAGATACCGTCTCAGAAGCTTCCAGGGGTAAATCGGATCAATCAGGGGCTCAAACGGTGTTGGTTGACAACGTCCACGAAGTTTTGGCACCTTCAGCCGACAAGGGAAAACATTGCTACTTGTCTCCGTCTTCTGTTGTCAATGCGAAATTGCCACAACCTCATCTTTCACCTTCCCCGGCGATTCAAGGTGCATCGCCTAAGCCTTCAACCGTGTCGGTCAGCGGGGCCGGCAGACAGCTTCAGTCGATGATGTTGGGAGACAACAAGCCGGTAAAGTCACTCTCTCTTCGGGTATCTTCCACCAATCTTCGCTACGCCTCCGTTCTGCCCATTCCTGCCCCTATCGACGAGAGTTACGATAGCCCCGATGAAGCAAGCGTCCATGTTACGACTATCAAGAATGTCGCCGATGCCTTGAAAGCGTTGAAGAGAGCAGGCAATGTTAAAGCCTTTTATGGAGGAATGGATCAGGACGCTTCCTTGTGGCTTCATAAGTTCAAGGTCACCTTGGCCCTCAATTTTATCGACAGCTCCATCTTCGTGCCAATGGTTTATCAGTACCTCAAGGGTTCGGCACTCACTGCGTTAACAGATGTAGTGAAACGCCAAAAACAGCCACTCACCATGAAAGGAGTTCTAAAATTCCTCAAGGCTCACTTTCCTTCTACCGTTGACATAACCAGCATTGACAATCAACACCAGGCACTGAAGCAACGTTCTGCCCAATCAGTGCTCAACTTTTGGACCAAGTATCAAGACTTCATGATCACCGCTTCTCACGTCGACTACAAATACAACCCAACTGAAGATTTTGTCAAACGGTTGCACCACGGGAGCGCGGCTCAACATGTCAAGGATGAAGTTTTGCGGTATAAGAGGGCAGGTGTTGTGTTTAAAGTCCACGAAGTCGCTCAAATTGCAATCAGCAAGGATAACGATATGATCTCGGATCGAGGAGTTCATAACGGGAATCAACCGTCTGGTTCCAAATTCAAATCATCGGACAACCGTCGAAATCAGTCGGCTCGTCAGAACAACTTTCGACGCCGGGATCAGGTCCATTTGGTCTCTGACTCTTCCAACTCGCGAAACAAGAAACGCAAGTCGGACAAAAACCATCAACAACGCGAGCGATCGAGGAAGATGGTGGCGGACATCAATGGAAAGACTACTGATGGCCTTAAGTGTTACAATTGTAACGAGTGGGGCCATCGTTTTGAAATGATGGAGGTTAAGTTGTGTCCAAACCCCACTTCCACAATGATTAAAGATTACTTTGACGGCAAGACACAGTGTCATTTTACTAGTCACTGGCAGGCCAGTGAGTTCCATTAACCGCAATCCAATCTCAATTCAATGTCAGTTCAATATCAGTTTGACCTCCAATCATGTTTGAGTGGGGGATATGCATGGGCTGCATAATCACTTGAACCTTCCAGACATTCTGACACCTTCATGTGTGGACATGCAACCAAACTTAATTCCAGTTCACTCTGGAAGGTTGTTTGTTTGCTACTCTAGGCCAAACATTGAGATTGGATTTGAGATTGGATTGAGATTGGATTGAGCTGGACGTACTCACTGGCCTGCCAGTGAGTAGTAAAATGACACTGTGAGAAACAATCAGGTACAGCGTCAAAAGATCAGGCAAGAAAGTAGCTGCTCTCTCTTTTTTGCCTAGTCTTAATTTGTCATCACCATTATCTGTAGAAACCCCTGCATGTTTATCTAATGCAATTAATCTGGTTTCTGTTAGTGTTGACTCTGAGTGCGCCATAATGGCTAATGAGGATGAGCCTCTCAATGCATGTAAGAAAATAAGTATGAGTAATAATTTCCCTTCTGTCGCCACAGTGCATAATCTTGAGTGCGTACAGTCTATCCTTGCCGTCAAAGAACCACGAGTACGGTCAAGATGTGATGAACACATGGTGTCATCAGGGTCCTCATTGGACCCAGCCAGCCTAACAAGAGATGCGAGTAACGCATTCTTGCCGGCCAGCGAGCCCGTTATTTCACTTCTTGGAGAAGTCAAACTTGATCAGTTTGATTCCTTGGCTGCGCTTGACAACAACTCGGATGGTGACCAAGTCGACTTTGTCCTCTCTGTAGGGCAAGTCGCCATTAAGGTCTTAATAGACACAGGCGCCCGCGTGTCCTATATATCAAGCCGTCTTGTCTCAAAGTTGAGATATACGACTTACGCTAATACTAAGGAGCCAACTGTTTATGGTGCTTGGGGCGAGCCCCAAGTCTGTAAGCGATTGGTAGATTTTAAGTTTGACCTATCAGGTTTGAGTTTTTTGCAGCCATGCCGCGTCGCTTCGTTGGGGAACTACGAAGTGATCCTGGGTATGGATTGGATCAATAAGCATGCTCTAGTCACTGATTGGAGGTCAGGAGAATGGACTTTAGTGGGCCATAATAAGCAGACCGCCTTGTTTGATCCTTGTGCGGTCAAGGCCCCGAAAATAAGAACCCATCTTCTTAATAATGTTATGGAAGTTAACAAGGAGGATAAGCCTCTCAGTCGAGGAGCTATTCGACGGCTCCTTCGTCGAAAGAATGCCGAGTGCTATCTTATTGATGAACTGATTTGGACCGCGGAACAAGATTCCGTGAGCACAATATGCACAGAAAATGGCCCTAGGGAGGAAACTCCCTCTGAGGTGCCCACTGTCGTTACTACCAATCCTAAGCTACGAAAGATAGCATTGGACATTATTGCGAAGTACAAAAATTTGTTCGACCCGGTCAAGAAAGCTCTCACAAAAGAGAGAGTCGTGCAGCATTTAATTGATACAGGGGACTCAGCCCCTGTGTATCAACCAGTATGACACTTGTCGCCTCTACTCTTGGAGGAGTTACGCTCTCGTCTGGAGACTCTTCAACGCAACGGTTTCATAAGGCCTTCTACGTCGCCTTGGTCTTCCCCGAATTTTGTTTGCTCAAAACGCTACGGGTAAGCTGTGTTTTTGTGTTGACTATTGAGCAGTTAACGCTATTACAAAACGCAATTGCCATCCACTTCCCATGGTTCAGGACTGCTTCGATCAGCTTTATGGCGCTAAGAGGTTCTCAAAGCTTGATCTTCAACAGGGTTTTCATCAAATGAAGATCTCTCTTCCTCATGTCCCAAAAACCGCGTTCAGTACCCGGTACGGCCACTACGAATGGCTAGTGATGCCTTTCGGATTGGTGAATGCCCCTTCCACATTTCAGCGTATGATGTCTGACATACTTCGGCCTTATTTGGATAAGTTTGTGCAGGTTTATATGGATGATATCCTTATACATTCCAGGACTGATGAGGAGCACGAGGGACATGTCAAATTGGTTTTGGAGGCTTTAAGCAAAGCTGAATTGAAATTCAGTGGGCCCAAATCTTTGTTATATGCGGAGGAAATTCAATTTGTTGGTCATCTGCTGTCTCAACATGGGATAAGGCCTATGCCGGAAAAAGTGGAAGCAATTCAGCAATGGCCTCGTCCAAAGGACGTTCATGATGTTCGTTCCTTTTTGGGTCTTGCAGGGTATTATAGGAGATTCATAAGGGATTTCTTGCTTCTTGCTCAAGGCACGAAATGTAAGACCGGTCCAAAATGGTAGTAACCAAGGTTTGAGATACAGATCAAAAGGGGAAATGGAAATGGGAGGATTAGGACGGATTCAAAGAATCTCCAATGACTGCACCTAGGGTACGTATGACGTATCCCCGCTCACTCAAAGAAATGAGATCAGAGGTTTCTTTACAAACATCTCGTCCCAAATTCTTTCCCGTCTCTATCCCTTCATCCATTTCCTTTCTTCCCTGTTTCTCAAACTTACTATCCGTAATTACTACTTCAATTTTAAACCACATTACAATAAACTAATACTAATACTAACTAATTTTGAGAATAAACGCTAAACTTTACATAACTATAATCATCACAATCATCAATCAAATTAACTCTTTTACTTTAATAAAAATCGTTAAAAATCGTTTCAAACACAAGTCTGTCACTAGTCCATAATAGTAGTACCAAACTCAATTCATCAACAAAGACCTTAACCAAGGACAAGTAGAGAAATTTGATTATTATAGACTTGAATATGACAAAGACAGAATCAACGGTAGCGAGAGCCATTAGAGCAAGCCGAAGAGTGCAAGGTTTAGAGGTAGACAATGCCAGTCAAACAGGACAAACTCAACCAGAGGCAGGACCTAGCTCGAGCATGCAAGAGTCAGCACAAACCAGTACAGCACTGGTAAACGACATAGTCAACTCCAACAATCCGGTAAATCAAGAACCCAAGAGGCAGCTACGAAACCCAGTTACACCACAACAACACCTGCAGAAGTTTATAGAACTAGAACCACACCCCCTTTGGAACTTCATAGGACACGTTCCGATTCCACTGCCTTTCCCAACGACATCGAGTCTTGAAGCCAACATTAGACAGCCCAAGGAAAGTGTTCAAAATTCCTCATCAGACCAAGACGACCCGCATAACGACTTCATCGACAGTGACAACAAGTCAGAGAGCGAAAGAAGCGATTCAGACGATTCAGAAAAAACAGAAGAAGAGAAGAAGAGTAGGTTACACAAATCTTCACCATCGCTAGGATCGTCAAACAGCAACAAGGAGTCAGGAGGAAATTCAAGCGACTCATCGTCAGTTTCAAATTCAGATAGTGAAAATAGTGATTCAGGTTCAGAATCAGGAAGCAGTTCGGATGACTCAGACAGACAAGGAGAGAAAGGTGAGAAATCTGAACTTCAGTGTGAACTTGAATAACGCTATCCCAATTTTCCAAATTTAAACCCTCCTAAAAGACCTACATTCCGGTCATCCACACCATCCTTTGTAATATAAAAATCTATCCTTCCTTAATTCCAAATTTGGAAACTTCCTATAGTTGAAAACCCTCTCAATCATCCTAATTTCCAAATCTATAACCTATAACCTAAACTCCCTATCGATCATACTCCAACCCTAGAACATTCCATAATACCTAGGACCAAAAAGAGATTGATTTCAATAATAATCTTGGTTACAACAGCTCCTCTGCGAGTAGAGCGCCCCAGATAGGGAAGAAATCAAAGATGACATATAACTCCTTTGAATTAGAGAGCTCCTCTTAGAGTAGCTTTGTAAAGTAATACAAGAGATTTCCAAACAGTAAAAGTTGCAGATTGCCCCCCCTCCTTGACACCTGAACCTGTCCCTCACCTTTTGCTGCCTTCCCAGCCCTTTTATTTCCTGCTCTTTGTTCAAAAGAAACTCCACATCATGGCAAGAAGGCTCACCGACACACACAGCCACCCTCCAAACTGACAACAAGACAATTCAGTGCGTAAATGCTGTCGTCCGCGCAGCAAAACTAAAAGCAATTGCACTGTCGGGGATTCGAACCCCGGACTAAAGCTGTTCTATGATGGAAGGCTTCAATGCTAACCGCTACACCAACAGCGCTTGTGGCCAAATACTCCCAAACCGCGCTATGGCCACGGACGCTAAGAAACGCGAGGAAAAGAATCCAGCCATCAAGATTTGTGTGATGTAAATCTTTAGGCATAAGAGATCAATTCTTCAATCTGTGTGTGTTTTCAGCGTGGCGCATAGCAAGCGCTATAGTGGGATGAGGTTTAGTGGAGTACAAGGCCAGGACATGCAAGGGAGAAATAGTCTCAAAGTTTTTTTTTTGGATTGATCTTGCTTCAAGTAGCAACAGGCGGCATTTTATATATTAGAAACCCCGTTGAATGAAAGGGATTCAACATTTTCGTGTACTAGGCAGGTACGCAGCCATGGCAACCTGAAAGGTTTTACACAATAGCATCAGCGATGTGGGATGCAATACTCGTCAAGATAAAAACTTGAGGCAGGCTTACGCGAATGGTTGGTGATGATGTTGCATTCAGCTTCATAGCTTGTTTCACTATTGTGTGGACAATCCGGGCCTACAATAGAATTGTTGATGTGATCATATGGTTAGTATAAAAGTATTGTGAATGTTGTCCCTCATTGGATGGTGACTTACCGGATTTCCGATCACACTTGGTCTTCCAGGATTTGTTCGCGTCACAGACTAACAATGCGCAAGCAATTAGATGATAATGATTCCACACGGAGGAATAAAAGCAATGCCCGGTTTTCTAACTCGAGGACGCGAATGGTGCGTGGCTCACTGATTTTCACATCGTTTCCGACCGGTAGGCTATAATCTTTGTCACAAGTAAACTCAACATCCGGTTTCCATTGATGGCTGTTGATTTGACATCCTGTGGCTGATAGACGGACCAATAGAATTCAAAGAGCAGGGGCAATGTAAGTGAGTTGTGACACTGGGATGAGAAAAGTGAGGGACTGGAAGAGGGTAAACTGCTCACCTGTCGCTGCGTTACACCTTCCCCATGGACACTTGTATTCTCTCGTGCCTCCATTGACAGAAGTATAGCAAGCTGAAGAATAGATGACAATCAATTGCCATCAAATGGGATGTCGCGCCCAAGAAATGCGCTAAAGAGGTACGATATTACCCACCAACGGTGTTACCTTGAGAACTGACTAAGCCTGGGCTCGCATTGCAAACAACGAATTCGCTCCTGGCAAAACCCACAAGGGTCGCGAAGTACAAGATGAAAACGCGAAATCGATTCATGACAAAATGAAGCTTTCAGAGGCGGGAGTTGATGGAGAGCTGGGGTACAAAGGGTATTAGAGGGAGGTCCAATACATATACAAAACTCTCCACTCTATTTGCCATAGACCCTAGATCTTTATTTTGTATACAGCCATTGGTATGGTAACACACCTCAGAGTCGAAGATATATTAGGGTCTTGATCATTCTACACTTGGCATGGCTGATAGTAGCTCAGCCACCGTGCTAATTGTAATTGCATCGAGTGACTCAAAGCAGTGGAGCGGAAGCATCGGAGGATTTTTGGAGATGGGGATGCCCGAGGGTGCAACTTGCAAGAGGGAGCCGCATGAGTGAATAGCGGAAAGAAATCAGCCAACGCCCAATTCAGCATGGTCATCCTGTGAAACGTCTTGTTTTGCGCCCCCAATACATTGTGTGCCCCGTAAGGTACGGGTGCGGGGGGTTTGGTGTAAAGTCCCCTACCCGCGGTTTGTGAGCAAAAACTTCGGTTTCAAACTAAAGACGTGACAAACATAATAGTCCAGACAGTAAAGATGAACAAAAGTAGAAAACAAGACGGTAGAGACAGACTAGAGTTGAAAAAAAAGAAAAGTAAAAAGAAATGAAAAGTGTATGATGAAATTGATCATGATTCACAATCGTTGTCAATCACAATATGTTTTCCTGAACCTGATGTGGTAAGTTTGTGAGGGAAATACATAGGCCCAAAAATTCAAAACCACTCCTTGATGCACACAAGCATCTCCACACTCATAGGAGTGAGAGAAGATCTTCGAGGACTTGTAATTGCTTTTGTCGTACTGAAGGCTCCCTCAGATGGTGTGCCTGTAGCTGGAATTGCAAGGTACATCTTTGCCATCTTGGCAAGTCCTGGTAGGTTTTACTCCTTTGCTTTCCAAAAAGATAATATGTCACCGCAATGACGGTCACAATCACCCAGATAGCAACTAATCTCACTTTCAATGGTGGAGTATGAAGCTGATTCTTTGGTTCCGTTGATTGCTTTGGCAAATTGATTTGGTTTGAGCTTCTGCTTTGTGAGTGTGGGAGTTGGAGAAACAGAGGCAAAGCTTGATGCCTGGTCAAGAAACAGTTGCTTGAAGTCATTGGGAGTCATGCCATACTCTGGAAAAAACTGTGCTCGATCCTATGCATGCATATTTGGTTAATGGAAATATTATCAACTTTGATGAATCATCATTTAAATCCATGCTTACCTCAAAGAACCTCAACTTTAGCCAAGGGTTCAAAATCATTGCACAAACCGCTGCTGGTTTATTAAGTGCTGCTTGGGAGTAGTCTTTGAGCTTCTTCAACATGTCCTTTGCTGTGGTTATAAGCTGAGTAGGGTCATACTTATCCTTGACCTGAAGTGAACAGATTAACAATGTTCAGGACAAGAAAACATTGGTCAAGATTGTGAAATGATAAGATAACATACACCGGCTTTGCTAGTCGACGAGCGCACACCAACTCCCTTTGAGGCAGAAAGGGAAGTCGTGCGCGCTCGTCGACGAGCGAACACTACCCGGACACGATGATACCTTCATCAAACCCTTGTTGATTACTGTATAAACAGGGATCACTTTGTGCATCGTAGGAAATTTCCTTTGACACAACATATTCCAACCTAGATAACGCATACTTTGGGGCCTGGCGTTCACAATATTGCACGCAAGCTTCTTTTAAGCAAAGAGCTCACTTCAGCATGAAGTACGATGAATTCCATTGGGTTGGAACATCAACCATGAGCCGGTTGACATGATCACTTGACTCAGGTTGTGATTGATTGGGGCCTTCCTCATTGCGGTTTGAGGCAGAGCAATACTGGAAGAAGTCAAAAGCATCTTGATCTTGCTGTACCTCAACATCGTCCTTGCCTTTGTCCATCTCGGTAGGCTAATTTAGTTCCTCTGGTCCTTGTCTGCTGAAGATGTCTGAAGATCACAAACTAAAGCTATGACACTAGCAAAGTTCTGACTATGTTGAGGTGTTTTCCAAGTGTATAAAGCAAGACCATGTACAGGAGCATAGCTAGTGTTCAAGTTGACAGAAGTGTTGTTGGGTGTTTGAACAATGTTCACTAATGACAGAGGAAGGTGTTCATCATCATCAAATGCATTGTCTCCAAAAATTTTGAGGCCTTGTTTGGCGGCCAGGTTGATCATGTGGGTGCAGCATCCCATAAGCTGATTTTTGTCAAAGGTAATGTCTGGCTCTTGCAATATCAAGCGTCCAAGCTTTCCATTTACACCAGCATTATTGGCTGTCATACCAGCTATCTTTGAGCCCAATTTTTATTGATGAATATACTTGAGAAGGATCTCAGCAAAGTTATTGGCATCATGAGGACCTACACAAATGAAATGAATGGTTGTCCAGCAAACAATCTAAGATATTGTTATCAATCATAATGGATAATAGAAAACAAAAATGTACCTTTTTGGGTATTTTTATGCTACATCAACTTGCCCATTGTCAAGGCTGCCATCATCCTATGCTAGTATATTATACCATGAGTAGACAACTATACCAATATAGTTGTACCTATACTATACTGAAAAATATACCCAGTATAGTTGGATTTACCAAATATCCTGAAAGACACCTATACAAGTTTTCAAAAACGAATCTGACTATACTTCAGTATATGTAAGCTATACTGAGTATATTTCAACTATATTACTATACTATGTTTAGCGCTATACTATACCAAGTATAGTTCAGATGCAGTATAGTATAGTGCGGTATAGGCATAGTATAGTGGCAGCCTTGCTGTTCTTTTCTTGTAAAATATGCGTAGAGGTTTTAAAGCAGGACACCTTTTTAGGCGTCCCAAATTAAAACACATACTTGTTTGGATTTATAAAAATTATGCAAAAAAAAAAACTTGAAACCCCCTATTACCCCATGTCACATTCATTTTTACATTCAATAGATTTACACTCCACATTGAGTGTAAAATGTCCAGTGTAAAAATCTCTTTACCACTAAATAACCCACAAGCTCAAACAATCTCAAACACTAGCGGTACACAAACTTGAACACCCAACCTAAAAACCCATGAGAACCTGATTGTCTTTTGGGTTTTGTCCATGGGTTTTCCGCTTCCCCGTTGGACAAAACCCAAAAAACAACCGGGCTGTCATGGGTTTTGTCCATGGGTTTTTAGGTCGGGTCTTCATGTTTGTGTACCCCTACTATTTAAAAAGATTACAAAATTAACTTGATCACTTGCAAAATCTCTCAAATGAGCTACAATCTCAATCACCTGAATTCCACGTGAAGTATATTACATACATGATACCAACTCATTTGTAAATAAAACAAAGATTATAGCAATCAGTTACCAGGATCCATTCAGTACAATAAAGTGACTTCCAATAAGAAGCTTCAATAAAGGAGTATATAGACATAAGCCTCCACTTTCCTGTGAGTCTGGAGGACCATTGATAGAGGACATGGGAACCTTTGAATACTCCCATGAGATGACCTATCAAATCTGCACCACTCTATGGTATATTTATTGGACATTACCTTGATGGCTTTCAAGTTCAAAATGTTTTAGAAATAGCATGCTCATGTTGAACTAGCAAGGCACAAAGGCCGTAAGCTGACACTTCAAGTAAAACCTTTTTATTATCTGCACTTTTGAATATGATGACCTTCTGGGTGATGTTGAGGGACAACCAGTAAAATCCTTCTGCTGACTACATATTTTCATCAAGATGGCATCTGGTCTTTTGAAATCTGAATGCAATTGTTGGACTGTTGGATATCATGATTAGGTAACTAAAAATCAAGTGTAAAAATTCCAAATCTATTCTTGGATCACCAATACCATTCACCAATTTATCTACATACATCAATCAATCAAAAGCTATAATAAATCAAATCTATAAAGTAAACTTCATGTTAAAAAAATCTAAATTAAAGCCAACCTGATCTCAAAATCAAACCAAAAAAAATCCAATTAAGTCCAAAGGAAAAAAATGAAAATTATTAAGAAACAAAACTCAAGGTTACTATAATTATAAATTGATCATGTCTCCACAATAAACCCTGTGGTGCTACTTATATCTTTCTCTATATGTTCTATGTTCTATGAATCTATTTACAAAATCAGTATCTATATATGTATATCAAACTCATTTCACCTATCATGAAGATAATCCCAAGCTAATTTCAATTGTTCTAATCCAACAAAGATCAATCTTTACACAAAAAACAAAACATGAAATGATCATTCATACCAAATTCTTATCGATCTACTTATCTTTTTGAATCTAGGAAAAGATTACTTACACTGTATTAGGTCCAAGTCTTATAAACGCAGGTGTCCATCCTCTAAAGATCCAACCGATTCCTTCATTTTTAAATGATTCTTTAATCACACTTATAACTGTAGTACTTTTTGATGTGGTATTCATTATCTATCAACAAAAACGATCGTAAATCAATCAACACTTCCTAGGTCTTTGTGTATTCAATCTGATGAACAAAAATTGAAAGACGCTTACTCGTGATTTGACAACATCAAATGGTGAACAAATCGTAGTAGCTACAGCTCCCTACAAAAGAAACAAAAAAGAAGTGTGCTCATTAGTTTCTCTTTTTTTTGCTACTTGATATACTCGGGCAAATCAAGAAAAATTTCTTAAATCTCCGAAAGACTTACAGCCATTGAACTAGCACAAAAATGCAAATAAAGCCCTTCATCGAAAAATCTAGTATTAAGTAAAGTACATTTGAAACTATCATAACTACTCTCAGCCCCATCAAAAAAGACAAAAATCTTATTCATAAGTTTCAAAAAGAACCCTAGGAATTTAATTTAAAAGAAAAGACTTACGTAGCTAATTGACTTGCATTCATTAAAATCGCTCTAGATATATTCGGACCCAAACCTCTAGCTAAACTTTCAATTCCTTCTTCTCTAATCATCCGAAACAATCCATCAAAGCTGAAAAAGATTTAGTGATCCATTTTGAATTGTTAGAGAAGAAAAAATGAAAAGTATAAAAAAAGGAATGAAAGAAAATATCAATGACTCTCGGATCAGAATTTGATCAGCCAAGTTTAGAATAAGGGGAAAAAATAATAGCTAAAAGAATAGAAAAAGATGAAGTTATCAATGGTGAATCATAAATGAGACCACATCAATGAATTCTATCAAATTCTAAAATCTAGGAACAATATCCTCTTTCTCTCTCTCAAATCTATTCCGAAACCAAAAAAAAATCAAAATTAAGACATCATAATCACCAAACTTAACTCACCAATTTCTATAAAGTTTACGTTGATGAATCGGATAATTAATATCCCCTGTCATCCTCACTAAGATCACATCAGCAGGATTTCCAGCAAACCCACCTATCGCACCAGCCAAACTAGCAGCTAAAACCATTTCAGTAGAAGATATTCTTTTTTTCGCTGGATTTGATGATGATGATGATGAGTTTTGTAAACTAATTAAAGTTTTGATGGAATCATAAATTCCAAATCTGGTTAATGAATATGTCATTTGTCTCAATAATGAAGCTGATAAACCTGTATATGCTCCTTTGATGATTCCATCTGATTTGATGGCTACAAAAAGTGTTTTAATCATTGATCTTGATGGTCCGGTTTGCATTCGTCTATATAAAACAAAATCATACATTCAAGATTTCATCCGATCAGTATCTTGAAAGCTTTATAAATAAAGAGTTTGTGTTATTTACACTTTAGCTACATCTAATGGATGTGTACAAATCGCTGCCATTGAAGCTGCCATCCCTTAAGCATTCAAAAACAAAATCTTCGTTATTCGATCAATCAAAGTTTATTATCCGAAAGCTTTCACTAACCACCAAGCCAGAATGGGTATTGTTTGTATTCATTTGAAGTTGATTTATTTGGAGTTGAAGTTGAAGTTGAGCTTGAAGGTGATGGTAATGGTAATGGGATTGGTAATGAAGAAGGTAATGGTAAAGTAGTTGATAGTGAAATCACATTCGATGAAATGATAAATTGATAATCGTTTTTCATCACTTGAATTGTTTGGTTTCTTGATATGATTTCCTACTTCCTTTCTTTAAAGACTCTGTTCTCTTTGGATGATGAGTTAAATTCGAATTTTGTTCGATTTCTTCCTTTTGATCGATTTCTTTATGATTGATTGATTGAATTCACTTGGTTTCCTATCTTCTGTTTCTTGTTTCTTGTTTCCTGTTTCCTGTTTTCTGTTTTCTGTTTCTTTACTTTCTTGTTTCGTATTCCGATTGACTTGATTACCTTGATTACCTTGATTATTTCTTTTATTTTTTTAATTTTCTGTTTCCATCACTCGACCTTCAAGTTGTTTCTCTCTCTCTTTCTCTTGAACTCTGTTTCCTCTAAATTATTATTTGTCAACCGGATTAAACCCATACTCTGTATTGTTCTAAACCCATGAAACACAATCCATCCACTTCTCATTCTCATCATCATCTTTAAATTTGGATTTCTGGCTTCACGCAAGCTTAATAGTCACTTGTATTCTAGGCTTCATATCAGTCTCAATATTGTTCACAACCTTCAGCTATTTCCTAGCTTAACAACAAGCCCACTGTGCCAGGTGATTTTTCTCGGACTCGTCCGCCCCTGGCACAGGGGGCTTGCACATTAAACGACAATCGTTGCGTGACTAATAGCCACCTTTTGGTGGGTGTTTTTTCACTTCGCTTTTACACCACGACCCACAAATGCATTTTCTTCAAAAAAACAGTCAGATGAGCTCTGTCGAGTTATGAAGGAAATGGCCTCTTCAGAATCTCGACAGAGCTCATGATCGTGTTGATTCATTGAGGCTGCTTATTTTGAGATTTGAAATTTCAACCGCTAAGATTGTTATGTGTACCCTTAAAAAGGCTCGAGAGATGGTCAATTGACTCCCTTAAACAAACTTATTACTCGTTTTCCAGCTCAATTCTTGTGAGCTGGCACTTTTGATTCTCTTTTTTTTCTAATAGAAGTTATGTACAAGATGCTGAACTCATACCAGCCAGTTTCAGAAACAACATCAAAGTAATGTTGAATGAGATAGGATGGGTTGTATCCAAAAGTGACCCAAATTTCACTTTTTGGGGCTATTGGTCACGCCAGAGATGTCGTTTAATGTGCAAGTCCCTCGTGCCTCGGCTTCGGGTTACCGTGAGCTTTTGCACGATTGGACTTGGGTTAAGTTAGAGCTATTTCTAGCGGTCAGTGATACACTGGTTTAATTGGCAAAAATGACTCATTCTCAACATACTTGGTTTGGTTTTGATCTATACCTCAATTCAAAATATCACCTTCAATCAAATAATTAATTCACTTCAACCTCAAAAACAAAACAATAAACATTTGCATCACACACACACTTTCCACAACATTAAAAAACAAAAAACCCATCCTTATAAATTCAAATAAAAATCTAATTTTTTTTTTCTTTCTCTCTTTCTCTCTCTATCTTTTTAAACACTTCTAGTACCAAATGCTCTTCTAACCTTTCTCATCGAAATCCCAACTCCCCAACCAAAACAAAACAAACTCAAACAAACATCTACCAATAAAACAATCAAAACTTGTAACATAAACCTAGGTCCAAAGATTTTCCAAACCATTAAATGTCTTCTTAAGATCGAACAACTTATCAAACAACTTAAACAAATCATCGTATGATAAATAATTAATTTTAAACTATCTTTTAAAATCGAACTGATTAATCCGATTTGAACTCCTTGATTGCGTTTTCCATTCGAAGGGTTGGGTTGATTAATCGAAATCACTGGACTAAAATTCCATATTCTAAATAATGGGATCGATAAACTTGTAATCACAAATCCACTTAATGTATTTAATCCAATCAAGATCGGTGACCAAAGATAATTAGCGGTATTAAATCCAATAAACCCAGTTTTCCATTGAATAGATGAAAATGTAGCTTGATGTCCAGTTCCAAAGAAAATCAAATAACTTAATAAACTTAGACCTGAAATCAATAAAAACCTAGTACTCTCAACTTTAATCGGTTCTTCTTGATTTTCTTTTGATTGAGTTTTAGGTTTTTGTTGAGTGGCTGCATTGACAGCTGATTCAAATGAAACTCTTAATGATTTAACATCATTCAAACTATCATTAATCTCCACTAAAGTAAGTATAGCAATCAAACTAATCGAAAGTACCATTTGTCCAGTAGGTTGAGCCACAAGGAATAATACGCAAAAAGCAGATGATAAGAACATCAAATAAGTTGATCCATATGAATTAGCAAATCCGATCACCAAGACTTTCGGTTTCCCTCCTTTCTCAACTCCTTCATTCTCTTCACGTTGAACATCAATACAAAGTGGAAACAGAAACCAAAGTAATGTTCCACCCAATAAACATAATACTAAATCAAATCTTGCTGCCAAAGTCTTGACCCATCTACCTGTCTCTCTTAATCCTGGATTCGTACTAAGATCTCCATTCGAGATAATATAATCACTAATCCAATATTGTACTCCACATAATAATGAAAGTCGTACCCCAGATCCAAAAAAGACTGAAGCCGGACCTCGATAAGAATCTGCGATGCCTAAAAACCAAGCTAAACCAATAGGTAAACAGATCGCCAACGGTATCAAACTTGTCATCACCCAGTTTGGTGCACTAGAACTTGTCGAACTCGAATAAAAGGTAATCGAACAAAATGGATATTGTTCCTCTCGACACACTGTTGAAGTGGAAATCAACCTCGCGCATACCGCAAACAAGATTGTAAAGAAGAATAATCTGTTCCTCAATCGACTCTGAGGAGCATTCAAAGATTGGATCAAGATCGGTAAGAGTACACAAATCGAGATCAAGTAAAGCACTGCTTTATCTTCCCAAACAGTGTATGAATTGCTTCCTGTCGTCAAGGCGTGTAAGATAAGTGGTATGGCTGAAGCCAACGAACCGAATGATGGACATGTTTCTTTGAGACAGGTCTTCAAGTTACATATTGGACTGGTGGATTTATAGAAGATCATTCCAAGACAGATTCCAGTAGAAGACCCGATCAAAATATTAGAGACTAATGAGGTGGATGTTAACTTCAAAAGAGATATTATCAGCCCAAGTACTGAGCCGAGTAATCCGACCCAAACACCCGTAATAGTGATCAATCGAATCGGAGCGGCTGAACCGGCAGTAGTCCATTTTGTACTATCCATGAGTCTAAAGGAGGCCAACACACTGAGTCCAAGGATGATAATTCCAATGAACATCAGACTAGGATTGAAGCTTGCCCAGATGGTTCGAGAATGCGATAAGAGCCTAGAGCCAAATTGACGATAGGCTTGAAAGGATTTTTCAAACTCTTGATTTCCATAAAACTTCATACCTTGCGCATGCAACTCTCTCAGTTCAGGGACACGAGGTGCCAAATCTTGACCAGGTGAATCAGATGTACCGGCATAAGTTTCAATGAATGATAAGAGCTGCGCTGAATTGATGGAAGTTGATAAAGCTAGACTCTCAAGCGAAGAATAGCTTTGAATCTTTCGAGCACGTAAAGCAGTTGAAGAAGTATCGGTCATCGGTCGATAGAATAATTCTGGTATGATCATACCCAAATTACTGAACGGAATCGGTGAACCCAACAAGAGTGAGATTGTGGGGACGAGATCGATTTGAGGTACCGTACGCACTTTGCCCAATGAAGGTTCAAGCTCTATGAAGTCTGATTCAGTCCATAACCAATCTGGTAGATTTTCAGGCTGTTGAATCAAGGGCTTAGTCTTTGAGTAGAGCCATAAGGCACTCGAGACCTCCATGAAACTGTCACCTCCATGATCACCTTTGGAATCCATACCATGATCTCCCATGACTACTAAAAGGGTATCCTCATCTAATCGATCGACAATGGTTTCTAGGAATGCATTGTATTGTGACAATTTAGATGTCATCGAAGGATGAGAGGGGCCGAAACGGTGACCGGCATGATCGAGGCCAAGAAAATGCCCGATCAGAATATCCCAATGTTGATCGACTTGATAACCAGAGTCATTTGGATCCTTTGAGCCCGTCATCATCTTCAACAAGTGATGCTCGACGCCGGCATCAACCGTATCAAGATCCTCGACATTAAAACTTTCAAAGGGAAAGGTAAGATTCGGGTGAAAGAAGCCAGTCTGTTGTTCGGAGTACTGGGATGCTGATCCAATGTCCGTGGAAGGAGAGCTGCCGAACAAGGTCATCCAAGTATCATCGCCTGCGAACCCAATGACTTTTCCAATCGATTTGAGCTGATGTATCCAACTATCTTCCTCGATGCCCATATTCACGGAAGCAAAATTTGAGCCAGCATCTATAAAGGTAGGCAGAGTACCCGTTGTAAGACCCTTGAGCCTTTGTAGGGTTGTTGTAGGTGCATCTGCTACAAAGTGATAGAGAGCGGAATTTTGAGGTTGTGACTTGGTGAGTCGAGCTGGGAGAGTGAGATGGTTGTGAACGTGCGGTTGAGTGATGAGATCAGTTTGATGTGGTAATAGAAAGTCATAGCGCAAGGCGTCGATGAGGATAATGATCGCCTTTGAGTGAGTTGGCTCGATGAAACATGGTGTGCTGCTGGTGCTAGTAGGGTCACAGTACGATCGATCGTTGATGGTCAATCGAGACAGTAAAAACCCTTGTGAGAAGATATAGAGTGAACATAGATGGACAAAGCCAATGAGGAGTAGGATAAAGGTTGCCAAAAGATGTGAAGGTAAATGTCTAATCAAGCTGAGCTTGAATGTACTCTGAGATCTGATTGGTTTAGGCTAGACTTTGACGAAAAAAGGACAAGTTGTGAGAACAATGTGAAGATCTTGAATGTTAATGAATTACTTACCTTTGATGATGAGGATGGAGACGGTGATACGGTATCAATGGTATTCTTAAGATTATCCCGAGTTTGAGATCCTGGCTGATCTGATTCTGTTGAGTTTTTGTCTTGCATTTCTGCTATTTTTTCGTTTTTGCTTGTGTCCTGATTGTTGTTATCTTGTGTTCTTTGGATTTGTTATTTTATCGAGTTCATGATGACGATGTTGATGGTGGAGTTGCTGAAGATGAGAAAGTGATCGGAGTTGTAGATGATCAAGAAACAGCCGTGTGATGGTCTCGGTACTCGGTACTTGCAATAAAACTGGCAGTTAACTCCATCACTCGGATCATGTACCGCATACAATCAACGAACAACACCACTCGATCTTATCTGATTGCCTCGCCGTCAACGCGAACACGACGAAGACCAAGACCACGAACCGAGCGAAACTATCATCATCACAAAAACCAAAGATATTATCCTTCAGAAAGAGAGTACAAGTTAAAACATTGATTAAGAAACGAGGGAGAACATGAGTTCAAAGCAAGTCACAAATGAATTCCCATCAGATTGGCATGTTCTGTTAGTCATTCCGATTCAGTGCTAAACAGATATCAAGACCACGACTTGGCTGACCTTTAGCACTTTAATATGTTGATGATCATAAAAATCAAAGAACACTGAAGGTTCCAATCAATGATCCAGATCAAGCTCAAATCATCATCAATTCAATCTCAGCAGATAAACCCATCAAATCGCCAATCTTAATCAGAAGACAAATCCAACTTATCTCAAATTCGACAAATCATCTTATTGAATTCAAGATTGCTGCATTAACACTTAGACAAGCTAGAGTGTCAATGGATCATTTGATTAATGATCTCGATTTAGTCATCGAAACTCTTTTGACTTTTTCATCTTGATTGAATTATCTTGATTTTATGTTCATAGGAAAGCTATGTATTACAATCTTGTCAATATGTTATATACCTATTCGTTCACTTCGCTCATCATATAAAAATATAATCAACTTCAGCTTATCACCGTCAGATTTTTCTCGTAACTACACCACGGGGCGACTTTTGGCGTAGAACGGGTGAGCGAGTGAGATTTTGGAACGGCTCAGGTCGCTGTGTTGAAACGGGTGAAGGCCTGGTGATTAAGTCCACGTGGCTGTCACTAGTCCTTGTCACATAGCGAGAGTGTGACAGGGGGTCTCACAGCTTCCTACTGTGATGAACAATGTCATCGTGGGGTGAGCCGATTGAGCGTGATGAATACCTTGCAGCCAATGTGCTCATCACCTAACTTAACCCAAGTCCAATCGTGCAAAAGCTCACGGTAACCCGAAGCCGAGGCACGAGGGACTTGCACATTAAACGACATCTCTGGCGTGACCAATAGCCCCAAAAAGTGAAATTTGGGTCACTTTTGGATACAACCCATCCTATCTCATTCAACATTACTTTGATGTTGTTTCTGAAACTGGCTGGTATGAGTTCAGCATCTTGTACATAACTTCTATTAGAAAAAAAAGAGAATCAAAAGTGCCAGCTCACAAGAATTGAGCTGGAAAACGAGTAATAAGTTTGTTTAAGGGAGTCAATTGACCATCTCTCGAGCCTTTTTAAGGGTACACATAACAATCTTAGCGGTTGAAATTTCAAATCTCAAAATAAGCAGCCTCAATGAATCAACACGATCATGAGCTCTGTCGAGATTCTGAAGAGGCCATTTCCTTCATAACTCGACAGAGCTCATCTGACTGTTTTTTTGAAGAAAATGCATTTGTGGGTCGTGGTGTAAAAGCGAAGTGAAAAAACACCCACCAAAAGGTGGCTATTAGTCACGCAACGATTGTCGTTTAATGTGCAAGCCCCCTGTGCCAGGGGCGGACGAGTCCGAGAAAAATCACCTGGCACAGTGGGCTTGTTGTTAAGCTAGGCTCATCACTCGTTTTCAGATTGAATACGACCCATCCAAACGGCGGGTGGTGAGCGCATTGGCAGACATGTGAGCAACAGGTTAGAATGATTGACATGATGGATACGTATCCACTGACATGCTCATCACCCAATCTCAAATCGAATGAGCACCACCATAACCAGCAGGTGGTGAGCACATCAGCAGATATGTAGCCACCATGTCACCCAGTTCATCTATTGCTAACGTTGATTGTGGGTGATATATACATGGGCTTGAAATCAGGCTGACATCAAAGATGTGCAGCTGACAACAAAGCGATTGATTTTTGAGAAGTCAAGTCCAGTCCAGACAATCGGACAAAAGCCAACTTTGACTTTTTGGGGGGTTCAAAGGCTATTCAGCTCTAAACACGCTCATCGATAACCAGCTCAAGAATCAATCTGAGATTGGATTCTGTGTTACTCACAAAAACATTCTTGTTGTTCGGTTTTCAGAACAAAACATGTGAGTGGAAAGAGGATCTTGATTCCCCTTTCCCCTGTTCTATTTCTCACAACACAAGATAAGATAAATGATGTTTTTAAATCGGTACAAGTCAATCAATTATAAACATTGTAACTGACTGTTGGATTCGAATCATGAGAGCAAGTGTAAAGCACTTTGCCTCTCAAATTCCATGTCATTCATTTCTCACCGTGAAGCCACATTTCTTTCATTCTTTCAAATCCAAAGGATTGTAAAAAAAGAAATGATCAATCGATCAAGCTTTGCTTTGCACAAGAGGCGATAGGCTTAGCTGCTGGAACAATTTGTGATCTCAAGGATCATTTTTGATTGTACTTCAGGCTTTTCGAACAAAAATCGGTCACTGCGTTCTCCTTTGGAGATCATCTTGTTATAAGCAAGATAAAATCCTGACTTGTTCTTTTTTGTTTTTTTCTTTCAGAAAAACATATAAGATGTCGATACATGTCTCAAATGCCTGTAAGCCCATATCATCAAGAAATACAATGTAACACTCACATTGATTTTTTTGGATGTATAAAGATATATCCTTGCTACGCACTGACGTGAAAGGAAAAGAACATTTTGAGTGCCGTTTATGTGGCAGCCGAACCTTCCAGAGTATCCCGATCCACATCAAGACACCTACACATCAGGGACATCTGAATCGACTTGCAGAACGGGCACCTCAACTTCAAGCGCGGCATATATCAGCTTCTGGATTGCAACCTGCACAAGCAGATCATCCTGATATTAACGAAATGGACATTGATGACTCTGATGATGATGAAATCGAGTCTGATGAATCTGTTGATAAAACCGAGTCTGATGAATCTGTTGATAAAACCGAGTCTGATGAATCACGTGTTGAACCCAAGTCTGATGAAGACAATCAATTTGCTGAGTCCATATTTAATTCTCCATGCAGGAGCGAAGCAGACTTTGATATATCTAATTTTGATATATCTAAACTGGATGAAGATACCCTACGGGCTTTCCGACCAGACCCGGAACCTGAATCAAGTGATTCCGATTCTTCCAGCAATCCGGAACTTGATGTATCATCACTATTAGAGTCAAATCAAGAATCCGAATGGTACCCTTTCAAAAAAAAAGAAGTACGTCTTCTTTTGTTTGATCTGCCGTCCAACCTTCAACAAATTCTGAAATCCATTCAAAATTTGTAAGCTGATGAGAGTCATTTATGTCAAGTAGCATTTCGGGTCCATGCTCTTGATTGGATATTCAAGAAATGTGATGGCAAGAGCCAAATATGAGCGTGTATGGGCAATTGTGGCATTCTGTGGATTAGTTTTTCCAACATACAACACCGCTCGAGACATACGTGAACGCCTTAAGAAGCGCATTGGTCTGAATGTTGCTGAGAAGGAAAGCCCCTTGGGAAATCCTTGTTTTGGATTGAGTATAAATGAAGTTATTGCTCAAGTGAGTTTTTTTTTGAGCCGAAGTAGGATCAAAATTGACCATAAATGCTTTGTTGTAGGAACTGTCCAATCCACTTGTCAGTCCTCATTTGGTTGTCATCCCGGAGGCCGTAGGCGATGAACCCATCAACCGCCTTTCACAATCAAAGAAATGGAGAGAATCTTATTCTAGAGATCTGCGTGTCCCCATGATCATGCACAAATCATTACATTACTACATCTATGAGCCCGTTCAGCTTCTTTCAGGTGTCATCTTTGTTCCAATTCATTTCTATCAGCAAAGCGGTATCATTCATGCCAAATGTTTCAAGCTCAATGCGCAAATAGCAACAATTAACTCTAGTGTAGAGCTCTCGATCCCTGAAGAGGAAGATTGGAACTCGGGGAATTATGAAATAATTTCAGCACACGATTTTTATTGTCCATATCCCAACTTGAAGTTGTCAGACGGTCGAATGCTGAAGGATGTTTGTAATAATAAGATCATGTGTGTGTATCTATTCATCTATCTATCATTCATCTCTGCTTTGTTCTGATTGTTTCTCTGTTTATAATTCAGAACCAGATGGTGAAGACATCGTGTCTATTCCTTTACCAAATCCTTGGCGTGTCCGTGCAAATGGATTGTTAATCCAACATGTCCCCGTGGTTCTTTATTCTGATGATACATCCGGCAACATATCAAAGAAGTGGAACAAGCATATGTCAATATACACCACACTTGCCGGCTTACCTCCAAAGCTTTCTAATCAAGAATACAACATCCACTTTTTAGCTACAACAAATACGGCTAATGCACTTGAGCTTATTGGAAGAACTGTAGATGAGTTTGAGTATGTATAATCTTAATTACCTCTTCTTTGTCATAACATCACAACTTATCCAGGATTTTCTTGTGTTTTCTGATTTAGAGAGATCAACAGCAATGGATTTGTTGCTTACAATTCCTCGTTGAAGACAAATGTACTTGTAAACACAGTACCTCTCTGTCATTGTGGCGACTCTCCGATGCACGCGGAGATCTCAAACACTACCAATCCATCCATGACGCTCAACCCCTGCCGGATATGTGACTTGAGTGTTGAATCTCAAGCCAAGAAGCATTCGGAAAGTTATATCAAGGATTTCTTAGCTATTGATGATGTCGGCATAGTTGTACGTCACTTACTTTGTCCAAAAAATGATGGAACAATCTAATTATTCTTTTGTTCTAGAAACCATTCCGCTTTCGTGATTGGAAGGTCACCAAAGCCCGTTCGAAAGAACTCTGGAAGCTAGTCCAACAGCCAAGATGTTGGAAGTATTTTTCCGAGCTATCAAAAGAATACGGAATACGAGACAGTATCAACTTAAGATTTATTCAACATATTAGAGATATGCCTAGAAAGACAAAATCCAATAAGAAAGCTATCTTGGATAAATGTGAATCACTCGATGAAGAGTTCGGCGACTTGTTGTTTAACCAACTCTTAGATCTCAAGGGTGTGTCATTCTTTAATCATTCAAAATTCACTTTAATTGAACTCCATTTGTCAATCAGGTTTTGACGGTCACCAAGATACTCCGGTAGAGTGCTTACACGTTGTTCTTCTTGGGGTTGTCAAATATCTTTATGGTGACACAATTGCCTCCATTCCAAAAAGCAATCATCACAAGGTCAAAGCACGATACGCATCTTTTGACATCTCTGGACTTAACATTGCACCGATTATACCTTCAACTATGATAGATAATGCAAAGAGCTTGGTGGGGAAAGAGTTTGGTGTGGTCATGCAGACAGCATTCTACGTTTTATACGAACATCTTGATGAAGATCACCGGCTGCTCTGGAGCTACCTCTCTCGTCTTGGTTCTTATGTCTTCCAGCCAGAAATCCCAGACCTCACTCTCTATCTTTCCGAACTCAAAACTGTCATCCGATGCTTCTTAAACCAACTGATCAAAATCTCAGCGCAATGGACCAACAAGCCTAAATATCACATGTTACTTCATCTCGCAGATTCGATTGAGCGGCTGGGTCCGGCAATTCTTTTTGCAACTCAAAAGTTTGAAAGTTACAATGGTGTCACTCGTAAAGCGTCTATCCATTCGAACCATCAGAGTCCTGGACATGACATTGCCCAGACATTCAATACTGAGGCGGCCTTTGTGCACACCTGGGCGCCAGTGAGTCACTCTCCACGTGCCTCTTCTGAAAAGCGTGCTCTGGTAGTGTTTTTAAACTCTGTCTCTCTTATTGTAGCCTCAAGCGACCAAGCTATGCATGGAAAACATTGGGAAAAATTTAATCGAGCAGGTTTGTATCACGCGTCCTTTTCTTTCTTCATAGCAGTGCAATCATAAATTGTATTTCACGTTCTAATATATTTTGTTGGGCTTTAACACTTGATCATCGGTTAGGATGAATATCCCAAGACAGAAGTAAGTTTTCCTTCACGGTCTTGGGATCTAGAAGAGGATCGAAACCTCCTTACAGCCTAATTACCTTGTAGGTTCTACATGGAAGATGTTCAAATATAGTCGCAGACTTGTGGCATGCACCGCAGTCTGTAGATGCTATAGCAAATTACGAAATTAGTATTTGAATTACTTCAGATCAAAAGCTCATTCTTTGTTTTGGATAGGTACTGCAACCGCCGGATCCTCAGAAGGAAGTTGATAATGAAAACTCAAAAAAATCCTCAACCTTTTATGAATCTTTTTGGGTCTGTTACCATTGTATGTTTGTCCTTGGATTAGCACCATTGTTGTGTTTTTGTGGTAGTTCTTGGAAATACATTAGTCTAAACAGTTGTGTCTTCTTGATTGCATGTTCATTTTTTTTTTCATGCTTACAGTATCCATACCCCACTTTACCATTCTTTTCTTTTCTTTTTTGCACTGCAAGGTTGTTTAGACTTGATATTGCACAGATTTATGTCGTGGTAAGCAATAATCTGCTTAGATTGGATTCATATCTGATTCATAAACTGAACAACAAGCAAAAGATGACAACCAAAGTTTTCACTGCAACACAATTGAAAGATTCATCCATAGCACTTGGAAATATAGGTTCTGTATCAGATCAATCAATCAATCATGGGACTAATCTCAACAGCTACACATGGATCTGGAGCTCACCTCGGGCCCCATTCTAGTTAAAAAAAGCAATATCTTTAATCAAGCTCAAACTTTGATAGTTTGAATTCCTTCTCTTTGACCCATGCAGCTTTGATCTCAAACTTTTCCCCAATCAACACTCAACTGAAGTTTCCATTGTTTCAGCATCTTTCATGTTCATGATAAATTCGGATAGGGAATAGGCACCAATCTCAAGTCTCATCTCAAGAATTGCTTCCTTTTGTTCAAGGAAAGCTGATGATGCAATCAAATCAACACATCATTGGTCAAACGGCTTGAATCACCTGGTCAACTCATCATCGGTTAAACAGCTCAAATCGCCTGCTCAACTCATCAGTGGTGAAACCACTCGAGGTGAGCTGATGTGCATGATCTTCAATACCATCTGTCATCCATGTCCTATATAACGGGATCAATGATCCACTCACCTCAATCAAGGATTCAAGATTGTAAGTGTTTTACATTGTTGTTTTATCCCTCTGATTATCCGTATCACCATTCCTCATTGTCTTTATCCTCACTTCATTTCAGTTTGTTTTGAATCGTTCTACGTATTGAAACCTATTCCAACCTTTTGAAAAGTCTCGTGATGCAAGGTGAGCTTGATCAATCTTTTAGGGCCCGTTTGGTTGCCAGAGATTATCACATACTACAGTAAAAGTGTACTGCATTAATGGACCTGAAACCACAGTAAAAGTTTCAACTCACAATTAATCGCAGTACAAAAGTAAACGGTGGTAATTGACAATAATCGTTTGGCAACTCAAAACCACAGCGACATTATAGCGCTTGTGGAAACTGGTGGTTTTTGATCTTTACTCTGATAATGAACAGTCTCATTATCAATGCTTCATTGATCAGGCTCATCGACATCTCTTGTTTACTCACTCAATTGACCATCTCAACTTGCTGCAAGATAGGGTAACGGATCATCAAACGTTTAATGCAATTACATTTTAATTCCACAATATTGTTTTTGAATCAAGCTTGATCAAAAAGATCATACAAGGTTTCTATCATCATCATTACCATCATGCAAATCTTCATTTCCATTTGGGTGTCATGTTGACTTGCAATTCATGTAACAAAACCAAGTGCCAATAGAGATAAGGTGATGATATCGAGAAGTATAGATAAAGCGATGGTATTGAGAAGATTATATTGAGAAGTTGATAATGATATTGGTAACTTGGGTCTTGATGAGATTAACAAAAAGATGGCATTGATGATGTGATGATATCAATAACTGATTGTAGAGTGATGAGAATGAGAGATATGAGATGAGTTGAAGCGAAGATGAGATCTGATGACTGCATGCAAGGACGTGATGAAGTCGATCGAAGATGCAATGGGGTCGAAGATGCAACAAGGCCGATTAAAGATGTGATGAAGTTGAAGGAACGCTCCGGTGATAGAAGTGTTGATGTGTAGAAGTGTTGGTACGTCAAAGCAGTGTTGATCAAGGTGGTGTTGGTGGCGAGGCCAAGAGGTAAGTTTTCGACAAGTGCCCTTCTCACGTACGGATTTGATCCGATTACAAGCAGAATAAACGGAAAAAGGAGTTTATAGAATTAATACCGCTTATGAGATTATTCAACAAATAATGTGGTAAGATAATCCGTGTTTTTGGGCTACCAAACAGTGAAAAAATAGTTGCGATTATTTTACTGTGGTATTGGCATAATCGCAGTAAAATAATCGCAACCAAACGGGCCCTTAATCTCTTCTTTGCTGACTACCTTGGCATTCTGTAGATCACTCTGATGATAGTTCCGAATCCGATTCAGAAGAACCGCAACAGTCCACGCAAAGCAAGTAGTTGACTTATATCTCATGTTTTCTGAATCTCATGGTGGCTATTCCTCTACTCAGTACGAAACAAGCGAGGTCCCGATTCAAACCCCTCTCAACCGACATCCAGTGGCTCACGTGCTCGAATTGAAGATGCATTACCCGATGCCAGGACCATCGCTATGTTTTCGGCTCCCACCTTTTCAGCGCCATTCATCTTGCCAAATAGTTCAAAAACCCACCTAAAGCTCATTGCAGACAAGCTTGGTCTTACGCCTGAGAACCATCAGTTGGCTCTTCAGATATGTGGGGTATGTACATTACTCTTTCACCCGTTTTGTCTTTCTCAGACGCTGATGGCTTCTCTTCAGGCCACTCGCCCAGAAGACCAATTTGTGACATCGATTGGCTTTCTTTCATACTTGAAGCAAAAGTCTGATGAGCCGACCCAGACTCATACCAAGGGGTCTGACTGGGCTCCCACTAGCGAATTAAAGGTTAGTAGCTGACCATCTACCCACTACTAGTACTTAATATATACTTATCAAGTCTCTTTTCATCTCGGTTCCTAGGATGCGATTCGACCAGAGTTGAATGCTTTGATCATGGACCTTGGAATAGTATCATACAGCCGCACTGTTGATCTCAATCAACGTTTGATATCTAACTCCTTTGATCAAGCATGTGTTGTGAGGATTTCACTCACTCTTCTTATTTCCATCACTCTTCTTTGTTCTTTATCAAAGTACCAATTGTTTTATCCATTTCAGATCCACCTCCAAAGCAAAGATAGATCGTTTATTAAATTTCATTATCCACCTGGCTATGAAACCGAGGAAGGGAACGAAGCCCACAAGGCTATGCTAGCCTTTTACAAGACACAAGCTGTTGCAACTCGTAGTCGATTACGTGGGGTGGTAAGTAAACAATACACCGATCTCATTATTGCCATAGCCGAATCCTGATCAAGACTCTTTTGTAGCTCCTGACCAACGTCCTCCCTATCAATAGCCAAATGTCAAAGCGTCCCATGCCGGGTCTTGCACAACTGATGGCTCTGGTAAGTCTTGATCTTTTTTTACTCGACTTATCAATTTCTTTGGAGCTGAGATTAATGTTTGAGTAGATCTGTCGTGGTCTCATAAACACACATGATACTCGATCCGAGACAGAGATATTTGACACTTCTCCCAAATCCTTTCGGCAACGTGTGGCCTTTCTGGTTAGTCTTGCATTCCACTCCTTGTTTTTTTCTCTAAATCTTTGTCTGTATGATACTATAGCTGACTTTCATCTTTTCCTAGCGTGTACATGCTGTAGCCTCTCATAGAAACCCTTCCTCAAATGGTCGTAGATTTCTTTGGGATTACATCGATGAGGCCCTATTGAGCTTGAAGGAGAAGCATGCAGGCAGAGATCGCAGTATGTATAAAAAAGCGTAGGTAGATATCTTCTCTCTTGTTGGTTTATCTGGCTGAAGAGAATTGTTTCACTCACATAGGTATTACAAGGTCATCATGGACCTTAACTATTGATTATATGAGCAAGATACTGTCTATACTGATGTTCCTGAAGACCAAAGACTATTAGGCCCTGACCCAGACCGAGTTATGGAGCAGTACAACATTCTGGAAGCAGAAAAAAACGCTGAAGCAGCACATGAAACTGAAGAAGCACATGAAACTGAAGCTGGTAGTTGAACATAATTTTTGGTGTTCTTTTGATATTTGTATTTCATGGTTTTGAAACTGTTTCATCCTTATTATGTATTAGATTTTTCTCATTGTTAATGCATTAAAAAACTATGTACAATAATTGAGCATGGCTGTTTCAAGTAATTACACAATGACAACATTGGCTAAATGACCCAGTGACTACATTAGTTAGCTCACTCGATAATAGTGTGAGCTGACTGACCCAATGATTACACGATCCAGCTTACCCAATGAACGTGTCAGTCAGCTCACGTGATAATTGGGTGAGCTGGATCGTGTAATCATTGGGTCAGTCAGCTCACCCAATGAACATGTTAGTCAGCTCACCCAATGACTACATGAGCTACTACATGTAGTCATCAGGTAAGTCAGCTCACCCAATGACTACATGAGCTACTACATGTAGTCTTTGGTTAAGACAGCTCACGTGATGACTACATGAGCCACTACATGTAGTCATTGGGTGAGCTACTACATGTAGTCTTTGGGTAAGTCAGCTCACGTGATGACTACATGAGCCACTACATGTAGTCATTGGGTGAGCTACTACATGTAGTCTTTGGGTAAGTCAGCTCACGTGATGACTACATGAGCCACTACATGTAGTCATTGGGTGAGCTACTACATGTAGTCTTTGGGTAAGTCAGCTCACGTGATGACTACATGAGCCACTACATGTAGTCATTGGGTGAGCTACTACATGTAGTCTTTGGGTAAGTCAGCTCACGTGATGACTACATGAGCCACTACATGTAGTCATTGGGTGAGCTACTACATGTAGTCTTTGGGTGAGCTACTACATGTAGTCTTTGGGTGAGCTGACTTGCCTGATGACTACATGAGCCACTACATGTAGTCATTGGGTGAGCTACTACATATAGTCTTTGGGTTAGCTGACTCACCCGATGACCACGTGTATTGGCTCATGTAGTCATTGGGTGAGCTACTACATGTAGTCTTTGGGTAAGCTGACTCACCTGATGACTACATGAGCTACTACACGTGCTCATTGGGTGAGCTACTACATGTAGTAATTGGGTGAGCTGACTCACCTGATGACTACATGTAGTAGCTCACCCGATGACTACATGAGCCAATACATCTTGCATATGTAACAGGCTGGGTGACAGCCACCTCAGCTGTAACGTAGTGGCTATTCAAAATAGTCCAATGTTACCCTCACCCATCCTTATGAGGGGGCCGGTAGGATACGTATTGGTCACGTTTGAGTCGCCCCGTGGTGTAGGACTACACTCTTAATTATGATAGCCAAAAGTCTCTGTACCGAATAAAAACCTTCAAGATCATGTATTTAGAACTTTCCTTTTTTCGGCTTTCTCTGATGACATTCTAAGAGCAGAAAAACAACAAAATTGATGAAAATCAGACATATATAACTTGTAAGGGATCAGTTTCAAGACAAATTGAAATCATTTTGGAAGACAGGATTCGTATATGTATCCAAATCCAGCATGAAATTGAAAATATCAGGGCACTCATGCAGATGGCCAGCTTTTGTGCCCCCCACGATCCGCCTCTTAGGTACAGGGACCTCTCTCCAGAAGATGACCGCAAGGCGGAATGGAGACTTGGCTGGGCTCATGGAACCAGAAAAAAAATATGGAAATGACGTTTGCTTTTAGATCATAGATGTCTAGATTGAGAGCGTCTCCAATTGCCACTTGAAATATCTATAGCGCCACTCTGAGATCTGGAATGAAAACTGTACAAAAGAAGTCTACACCCTATATACTTGGGTAGAAAGATTTTGTAGGGCCCTCATTTAATTTCAAACCAGCTCAGGTTTACCTACTTGACACATGGCGATCTATAAGCAGCTTCTGTCACTGTGATTTCTCCTAATCCTCTCTTGACATGATTCATTTGATATATTTTGTTTGAGAGCATACAACGATTTCACAGGCCCCTGCTCAAGTTAGAGTGTGAATAAATCATAGAAAGTATAACAATGAGAGTGTGTAGTAGGACTTTCTTTGGGTTGAACTCAAAAGAAGCTTGATACGTATAGAATGACTAACCCTCTTCAGAAAGTGTTTGGAGACCATGAACAAGCAGGTGCTAGGAGGACGCCTGATAGACCGTCATAGGTGCATCTTGCCAAGTCCTACTCTCAAAGACATGAAGCTTTGTCTTCAGACCGTGATATCCAGATAAAGATACATTTTTTCCTCCTACAGATTGATGATCTCAGCAGTGGGCTGATAAGATGATTTTATGAAGGAGAAACTATGCTTTTGCAACTCGGGTTACATTGGGTAGAGGAAACACAATGGAAAATAAGACGGACAAAGTTTATATTGGCTTATATCAAGCCGATTTTCAATTACCTGGAGATACAAACTTGGTCCAAAATGGCTAAGGGTAAATTTGTTGCAGCATCTTTATCCGTTCAGACAATAAGAGTTTGTTCGTTCATCGAACCATTACCTTGTTGACACACTTGCATTTTTCTTAAATCAGACAATGCTCCACTTTGGAAGATGACCGTTGATTTTAAGAATTTGATGGGGGAGGTTGGATGCTTATCTCAGAGGCGGAGAGGCAACTGGTGTTGGGACTGTAAGGCTACATCATGAACTCAGATCCGAATTGGATTTCAAGCTTAACAATCAACAGATAGTTAAGCTTTCGGCTAAATGAGTACGAGGATAAAACAAAGTCATGCTGAATTGGATTTGATTTAAGCAAACGATAAGAGATGCTCTAATATAACAAAATAAAAAACGCACAATCCAAATCTACTTTCCTTCCTTTTCACATTCCTCAAAAAAATAAACAATGAAAAAGTAAAATGATAGAACAATATTTTGGTACTGCAAAAAGGTTGAATCTATATTTTATGTACTTTGAAATGTAAACAAATGCCCACTTAAGCAATACACTTATTGTTCAATATATTTCCCCATTTCAACAATAAAAGACGTGAATAAGACTAAAGAAGACAGATAGGAGGAAAAAAAGGTCCATTGATTTGTGTGGGTCTCAAAACAGAAAAAATACAAAGTAGAAAACGATACCCTGCGATTTGATAAAAGGGAAAGAGGACCGGTGTAATGAGATTTGATGTTCATCCGACCTCGAGTCAAAGCTTTGAGTTGAGATTTTTCAAGTCGAAAAAGGCCTTGGAACTTATTTAGATTCTTCTTCCAGAGAAGATGTGGATGGTTGATAATTCTCTTCCGATAGAAAGTTTTCTAGAATCAGTACCATAGAGCCTACTTGAATCACGATCAATTGGTCTTGCGGCGAGTAACGCATCCTCTAAGGCACCATCCAATAAAGGATCATCAGATATGCCAAGTGCGTGTCTTTGACTGACTGGGCGTTCGAGAGCTGACTCGTTGCGAGATTTTTCTCTTCGTTTGCTACTCGGAATCGCTTCCCTTGTCTCGCTTGGCTTGACGTTTCCAATCGGGTTTGAAATTTTGGCGGCATTGGATCCCAATTGATCAGAAGAGTTGGGTACAAGGTCTCCAAGCATGACTTCCAATCTAGAAAGTCGAGCGTCTAGAGTCGTGATGTAGCCTCTTGCATGTGGACGTTTGCTAGCGGTCTCGAAGCTTTCCTTGCCCGTCACCGAAGCGGCTGAATGAGAGGTAACTGGGGATGATGTTGAAGACTTTGATGCATTGGAGCGAGCTGAACCATTGCGGTTAGAAGATGGTGCAACAGGTGTCTTAAAGGCCCTCTGCGGTGATGCGTTGAGAAGGTCGTTATTCTGATACGGGTAATTGACATTGGGGGAAGGAACTATGGCAGATTGGTTGGAGTAGTTTGGACTTGAGCCATACCCAGTGAACCTCGAAGGCGGAGAGAAAGATGGTGTTTGAGGGCAATGGCTGGCAGAATATCTCGTGTTGGTTGGGTTGTTGGTATAAGCTAAAGTATTGGCTAGGCAACGGTCACAGACCTCTAGCAAAGGTGATGCTGAACCTTGAGCATCAGTAGCTCGAGTACATTGATACTGACTGCCACAAGTTTCACCTGTAGAGTTTGACAGATTTATAAGAAATTTGAGTCAGTATTCATGAGCTGACAAAATATTATATGATTATCTGACTACTTGATGAGCAATGTGAAAATTGAATCAGTCAAAAGAACTTACAGGTTCGTTGTGGTAGTGATTGAGAATTGAAATCAAACCTTCCATAATCGTAAAGGTTTTGCTTGGTGGAAGTCAACTCGTGATCTGGTTTCCCAGGGAATGTCGAGGTCAATACAGAGTGAGAGCTTTGTAAATGATGCTGGATTTCCAAACCTGAGTAATGTGACGTAGGTGTGGCCATGCTATGTACAGGAAGATAACCCTTAGGATAGAGTTGTGATTGCTGCATTGACACGCCAGGATATGGAAAGGAGGGTGATGGTAAACAGTCCCGGTTGCTTCTCGATGATCGCGGGTGAGACATCTTTGAGATAGAGTAAGTTAAAAGTGATTGATTGTGAAGTGATGATATGCAATCTTTCTTTGCCACAGATACCAAGCCAATGCTTCGAGTTAAGATCACAAAAAAAGGGATAATCAAAATGTTTATTATCTATAATCACACTGTCGAGGTTGCTCTACTTTGACTTCTTTCTGTGTTATATTTTTCTTCTATGGCTTCAACCTGATGATATCGGAGGAGATTACTTGATCTTGGATATTAACATTCAGATAATCTTCGATAATACGCCGGCCGAAACAGCAAAGAAGTTTTGTCTTACAAGAAGAGTCATTCACTGTCCGCTCCTTCCGAGTAACACATAGGAGCAGACGATTTATACCCTTCGGCATCTTGAAGATATGAAAGATACATGGTCAAAGTGCAAGATTGAACATTCTCATTCAGAACAAATCCGTCTATTCCGGGAACCGCATGTTTGCCACATGTCTGTGTACAGTATCAGGATCAAAATCGACACGAGTGCTTGGCCTTGAGATGAAACGAGAAGAAGCTAGAGGGTTTATTCTGACGTCAAGAATATTTCAACATACAGTCATGCTAGAGATTCACTGTTACTTTTCTGGAATCTCATTCATTCCAAGCTCGCCGTGTAATTCACCAATCATGATTATCTTCCATCCCAGCTTCAGTTCACATACGTAGCCTACCTCACGGCATGATTCCCAAAGGGGACCATTACAAAAGAATTTTCTGATCTCTTCGGATTGTCCGAGATTCCTTGTTAGCATACTTCTAGCCTCGGAACCAGGTCTCCGGCGTGAACTTCGGTCCTCCGAGTTCAAGTTTCGAGCCTGATGGGACCAATGTGATTACGATACCCCATAAACCTTGAGACTCGTGGTGGCAGTGAGGTGTGCATTGTGCAAACCAGTATAGTACCAATACTTCTTTGTGGCGACATAAGTAGGTGGCTTCTGAACAGTTTAGTATTCAGTACGAAAAGGGTGACTTCTAGGCAACAACCACGCGCCAAGCTTGGCATCACCCACCCTCAAGACTGCACCGTGTTCATAACCGGACCAGGTCTTGGCGAAAATCACGATGCCCTTTCTTCTTGACCTTACCCTTGGAATCTCACCGGTGTGGAATCTACACCGAGTCTATTTACGTGTGACTCGTGAGTAACACACCGGTGGAGTACATAACATGCGGTGAGCATACTTTTCTGTACTAGGTTCTTTCCAGCTCGGAGGAGGCAGTGGACTTGAGCAACTGGCACCGCTCGAAGAGTAGAAAGTCCCGGGTGACTAACTCCATTGATATCCCCCCATGAGGTTGTTTCACTCCTCATATATGAGCAGTACATTTGTTAAGGAAAACGCATTCAGAGAATACAATTGACATTGTACTGGTTGATGTCTATGTACTTCTCTCAGAGTCCACAGCAGAGTTTGCCGTTTGAGCCCACCCATGTCTCATCATCCCTTGCCGCAAGCAACCTAGATATCATTCACAGTCTTCTTTCTTTAGTGCCTGTGCGCAAATGAAGTTGATAGTTTCAAGAAGCTCAACGTTTCAGAAAGTGATCCAAAACATATGACATGTGCTCTCACTTCGGTGAGATTGCCGTCATGTCTTGCGAGCGGTTACTTTCCTCGAGTAATCCAAGTGCAGATATAAAGATGACAATTATCTTTGTTAAACCACACATTTCCAATAAATACCCTCTTTATCAGGGACAAAATTCCGCATCCACAGACTGCTATGACAGGCTTTTATCCCAAACATGATCATAGACCAACCCGTGCTCTACCCCAATGTGAATCATTGAACATCAAACAACCTGGGGTTTGATGCGACTTTACTGTCTTCTTTATCAGAAGCCCCACGAAATGGATAACAGATACTTGAGAACAGCCTCAAGTAAATGAGAGCAGACGAAACCCCGGCTATTTTGTGGAGAAAGCCCAGGCGCTTCACCTTGGCAAAGTTGGTGCGGATATCATTTGCCAAATCATGCCTGTCGTGGGGTTGGTGAATGCTTTTGTGTACAGCGATATCCGGGGTTAATCAAAAAAGAGTTTCACCAAGAAAATGTGTATGTATAATCCTACAATTGTGTGTATCCACAAGACTCGAGACAAAGAAACATATATTGTCGAACAATCCAATTTATAACAAAGCCCACAATCACGCTCTGCAGGATATTATCATTCATTCGCCAATTGTGAAAGGTCTTTGATCATTCCTCGCAACAAATTTGATAACGTATCAAACGCATCGAGTAATCCTGCGTCTGGCTGTTGAGCTTTCCAAGCATGCGCAAAATCTATCAATTTTACAATTCCCAAGAACCGGTCTTCGGTGATGTTATCACCTTCGAAAGCACGGGAAAGAGCCTCGCTGTCACCTTCATAAACCACTAGCAAGCTCGAACCGTATACCTGCCACTCGAATCTCGATACATGATTGGACAATCGATTGAAACGTGGTAGTAGCACGTCCTCCAAAAGTCTTGCCATCAATATTGCTGGAATACCTCCAGGGCTCACAGTCAATCGAGAGGAGTATTGGTTCCCTTGTAATGTTTCTCCATCTGGTAGCGCAATGGGAAAGAAACGGGAAAATCCCGCTTTGAGGTCTGAGCCCTGTGGATCGAGCGACTTCCCAAACGTCTTTGGTAATGTTTCATATGCCCTGGTATCGTTGTTCCACACCTGTTCAAATATTGAAAAACCGCGTCAAGGATTGTTCGTGCCAGGCAGTAAAATCGAATATCATTAACAACAGCGATCGTTCGTTCAACATCTTACCTTTCCTCCGGTCAAACGGATCCCAAAGCGAGCCGAAGTGGTCTCAGCTGCAGTTCGAGTCATCCGTTCTTTTTTCTCTTCGGAGGCGTCGTTGTCATATAGTTGTTTGCCTAGCTTGATATCGAGGACATTGGGGTGTGTGAACCCGGTTCGCAAGGTGGGGTTGGTGCAGATAGGAACCAAGTTTTCGAGTACGATAAATACTTCGTCCGTCTGTAAGAAAGAAGTCATTGATTTAACATCACAACCTGTTGGTTATCCTGGTAATGTAGGAAGAGATAGAACCGACTGATGATTCCTTTTCGGGCGGCTGTCGACCGTAGAATACGGGCCTCCAACCTGACCAGATGCTCGGAGAGTGAACTGCATCCAACTGATGAACGAGATCTTCATAGAATTCGACCTCACGAGGACAGGCTCGCTTCATGATTTTGGTTTCATCGCTGGGATGGCTCTGAACGATATCAGGGTGACCCCCTACTTGTAGCGATTCACTGGTAGCCATCGTTAAGGGCTTGAAGCTTTTGGGATTGACGCTGACTCGAGTGTTGACTTCGAGGAAACTTACACAAATGCAGAGCTGTAGTACCGCACGAGCGGCTGGTCCGCCGTGGGCCCGCCTTGCGTCGAGTTGTGTGTATATGTGCAACGTAAACCAGGTTTAACCTCAAGTTGAAAGAGGTTCAAAGGAAGTACATTCAGATATCTTGAAGAAGATTGCTAGGCATTACGTACTACCTTCGTATTATCTATCAAAGAGGAAGTCAGGCTAGTTCCGGCCTTTGTGGTTTTTCCATGATCAGTGTGGATAGCCGTCTTGTCTCCGCCATGTAAATTGTTCTCCCTTCAGTCAAGTTTCTTCCAGTGTAGTTGAGTATATTCCGATGAATTGAGGACTGTGAAGTCTTTTCCGTTGAGGTAAAATCAAATGACAACACCTCACTCTAACTCATTGACATTTTTGCCAGTAAGTCTATTCCTAGCTCGTGATCAGGTACTTCTGGAGGGCCAATAACGGGCTTCACAAGGCAAAGTCGGTAAAGGAAGGCGAGTCTATCTGTTGGCAGGAATTTATGACGCTTTTTTACCAATTGCCACATATGGTCCCTGAAATGTGATACTTGGACAGTCCTCTACTTGGTATTTCTGTGCTTCATTTCAACGATGCACAAGGCTGTGGCGGCAGGATTTCTAATTGAATGCCTCAAGCTGATACTCGTCAAACTAAAACGTCAAAGTTTGTGAGGTTTATTACTTTTCATGCAGACCTGAATTGTCCTCATTATTTATACAAATTATAACACGAGAAAGATACAACATCACCACAAAAAAAACTATTAATAACAAAAGAATTTTATAAAAGCAAAATTATATTAGTCAAAAATTATACAAGTGGCAGATGGAACTATTAGGTAAGGATCAAATGTAGTATGCAATGTGACAATTAGGATTAAGATTAGAGTGGTTGGGATGTATAAGCATTTGAAGAATGTTTAAATGTCATTTGAAATAGATTATTGATATCAGTGTATATCACAAAACATGAAGGAATAACAAGTGATAAAGGCAAGCTATAAAGATGTTATAAAAAGTAGCGCCATAGACTCAGAATGAGCGGGCGAGGTGAGATATATCCTATGGACCCGCAGGTCTGTCAGCTCAAAGTGCTGTCAAGATTGAAAGTCCAACAATGCCATTTATGGTGTGGGTGTCTAATTATCTTCATCAGTCCTACATCACATTAGCGTGTTACATCCACACAAGTAAGTATTTGCAATCAGATGTCGGCAGTGATGTCCTCTGCAAGGTGTGATGTATGATAGTCACAAGAAGAGTAAAGGCTAGGATGAGAAAGATGCTGGCGGAGAGCTGCATAATTATGTATGTTTGAACAAGAGTTATTCAATGGTATTGATGTGTTCTTCAAGGAGAGCAAGAATTGAATTAATGTAATATTGTCAAGAGGAATTGGTGATATAGAATAGGATGATTTTTGTCAAAGGCCCACAAATCCCCTGTGCTTTCTATGCAATATGTATACCACTTGAGGGGTTGGCTTCTTTGGCGGCCCACTGTTCAAACCAAGATCATGGACATGTGTCTTCCGAATCCAAGAAGCCAGTGTACCTATGGATCATGATGAATAGCCCCAAGAATCAAGTTCAAGCCACGTGAAGTTGATCAAATAAGGGGTTCAAGTTGGAAATATGCCTAAAATGTAAGTTCTATACATCAAAATGCTACTCAAAAATCAAATCTTGAAAATACTATTGGAAAGCCCCACCTGAGATTCAAGAAGCACATTCCTAGCAATTTTATTTCTCCAAAAAATAATCTGGGGAGGCTGGGAGGCCAAAGTGCATAAATTTTTAGGCAATTTTTGGCCAACTTGAACCCCACTGATACAATGACACGTAGGTCAAGGATTAGACCTCTGAGACTGTGATCATCTTACACTGGCAGAATTGACCACAAAGAGCAAAAAGCAAGCCTTTGACTCTCGCAAGACTTGTGCCATTCAACTTTGCAGCTTGGCTATGAATAATATTTTTGACTTGATCAAATTTTCTCAAATCATGATGTCTACAATTATTCCACATCTTCCACCCATTCTGAAACCTTTGGCTTGCATGATACAGGGTGTGCAGCTCTTCAATCCGAGAGTTTGTGTATGTACCTCACTAAGCTTTGGAACGGATCAGGATCAAGATCCCTTTTGTTGAGATTACAGAATCATTTGTCATGCCACCATGATTGAGCGGAACAGAAAGCAATCACCCTATTTAGTATTGTCACAAGTAATCGCGCTGCAATAGCCAACTTACCCCTTTGGACCCTTTCACTCTCGTTGGTTGCAAAATTAAGCATTAAGAATCTGCTATTGTTGCATTTGTTTCTTTTTTCAATCGCATCATCTTCACTAGCTACTAAAGCCAAGATCATACATCTCATAAAGCAAACACTGTTCTGAGACCCGCGAAATCCTACATCAAGATACCAACTTAAACACTCTCATTGGACCGTATGTTGATATAGAAGATACCACAAGTATAGTAATCATCCGTATATAGATTTCTTTATACTTTCACTGACATCTTCTTTATAGAGGGGTTTCTGGAATAAGATCACTATTTGTTTACTTCCATAGCTAATTGACCTCAAATCACTACACACGGTGATGAAAATCATATGTCTATATTTGAAAGGATGCGGGACAGATGTGCGAACCAAGGAGATCATAATTTTGTTTCACATATTCCTTTCCAACTGAAAGATCATTCCATGACTCGCTACAGGTTCATAAGTCTATACTCTTTTCCAATGCTCATGATGATTCGGTTTCGACTTGTTGATCCATAGTTCTCCATTATTTCTGACTTGACCTGTAACCAACATCTTCTGTGCAAGCCATTGTTCCCAAACCTGATTTCTGGCTGATTTGCGAGCTTCTGCTTCTTCTGTCATTTGATGAATAGCTGCGAAATGTCCAGGTTCAAAGCCCTGACCGAGCCACCAGGTCGACCGCCTCAAGGCGAGTAGCAGAGGATAGGCCGCCTCCGTCAAAGGCAGAAGGCAAGCACCTTGACCTATTACTGGTGGAGAGGAGGGTGTGTTGGGGAAAGATGCAGCCTCCCATAACGCGGTGTAGATTTGTTCTTTGAGAATCTCCACAAGTCGTGTTGAGGCTGTGAGGACCGTGAGTTGGTTGAGAGCCGCCGTTATGAGTGATATCCCTGGTTTCGATGGCTGTTTGGCCATCTCTGCAAGTAATGCTTCCATATCCCAAATGGGCAACGGTCCAGATTCGGACTTCAAAGAGAACATCAAGGGGCGATTTTGACATGACTCGACGCTCCTTTTGTTTCGAAGTGCCGGATCTGAAGGACTTGATGTGGCAATGAAAGTTTCGGGATTACATGAACTGACTATCTCATCGAAACGTCGAGTAGAAAAAACTAAGATGCCGCCAATCTTTGCTGAACTTATTTGATCTTCGAGGTTTGTGATCTTTTCTTCGGACGAGCATGATATAGACCTTGAAGCTTCATCATTAAAACGAGAAATGATCTTTGTCAGAGTTTCTTCGCTAGTAAAGATTGGAACAATATCAAGGCTCCCGCGCGATTTCGGACGTTGTGGTGTCAAATGTGTCTTCAACATGTCTTTCAGAACCACACATTCCTGCGCAACTCTTCGTACCAATTGGCTAGAAATCTGATCGGCTAGGTTGGGACTGAAATTGGGGTCACGGAGATGACGATATATACTACCTGGGGAACGGTATGATCAGGTCAGTCATGAGTGATGTTCCTAGAACGCAAGTTCAAACTTTGCAATAGAAGATTTTTTTATCTAACAGCTTGATTGAAACAGCGCTTACGCAGCCTTTTGGGTTGCTGTAGAGCATCTCGATGGCAGATCACCCAGGTTGATATGCCTTCCTTATGGGGAGCCCAACGTTGATGTAATATTCTATTCGGTGTTAGATACACTGCATCCTTATCCTTCGTGTGGAGCGGAGGTAGGGAATGAGTGCTGGTAGTTGCTTCACTCTGAGAACGGGTGTAACTTAGACATAACATTAGGTCTTTCCATGCAAGATATGCAAAAGGGGTTCATTTCGTCATCGTCCTTATAATGTCGATACCATGGAATAACTGACCAGATGGTAGAACTGTTGAGGTGTATGAGTCCAGCCTTTGGAATGAGTTCAAAATCTTTTCGGTCTAAGCTCACAGAAGAAGAAAAAAGATGTCACGAAAGTATGTCAACCGACAGCTTTTCCCTTCACTGGTTAGATCACGGTGATCAAAGAGCGCAATTCATCGGCGCACATGAGCTCTTCGAGTACGCATATTTTCTGCTCGCTTTTTCAGCCTTCTCCGGCGTTCATTCGAGCTTTCATTCCACCTAGGCGTGAACCTATTCAACCACCTCAAGCGATCCACTTCAGTCTCGGGTAATGAAATGGGTGATTCAGGATCGACCAAGGGCGAGACGGACTTGATGAAAGCAGGTCGAATCAAAGGTATGCGGGGTGATTCCAATTTTGTGACACAATTGAGCGAGCTTTGTGACAACCCTCGACAAAGAAAACAATTTCCATGCTTCGCGGGTGCAATTTTGACGCACAGGCTTAAAACCATTCTCGGTCGCGTAGAGTCGAAAGAATCAACGAGTATTGCTTAGTTGGAGGTGAAGGCGACCGTGACCGATTGTTCAACAAACACATCAAAGAAATATCTGTCTGAGTCAATACGCTGATCGAAAACTTTTGGACGAGCTCCTGAGGACCTGGACCGAGAAAACGCCCCGGAGTCGTACCGAGGCCATTGATTAAGACCCGACTATTTACGCATTTCTTTCAAGGCGCAAATGTTCAAAGGATCAAGCAAGCCGACCTCTCTTAAGCTCGAGCATACATATTGCGTCAGTTTTCTGCCATTATAATTGGGGTTTGCGATCTTATGAGGTACTTTTAGGCTTGCAAGCACCAACTCGGCAAAGCAATTCTTTCAAAGATGCTATTGGGACACTTTCACTGTTTTTATGTGAAAAGGTCCACTCAGAACATGATTTGCGTATCGTCAAAGACCCCATTGTGACGTAAAAGAACAAAAAATAAGATAAGGATATGGTTGGTTCAAAATAATAATCTATATGATGCCAGCTTCGTCAACTAGGTAGACTTCAAGCAGGCACCAATGGTACAACTTAGTCTAAAAATAGAGGGCCATGGCGAAAATGATGAAGACTACGAACACTATATTTACCGTAGATAAATACTTCCAATATGAATAAGTTGAAATCGATGAGGTCGAGCTTTATAGGCTCTTGAGCAAAGTTGATCAGTTGTAAACCTTCACCGATTTAATTGCCCAATAAGCTTCGTGAAGTTGATCACCAGCATTGGCAATGAAGCTAGGGAGACGATTAATAACCAATGTGTCAGTTCTTCAAACTTCAATTACCAGTTTCAATGCACGGAGTCGGGAGTGATACATAGTCTTACTCTTGGCAGGTACTATAACCAGTCATCGCAGCGCAAGATTTTGGTTGACCAGCATAAGTGGCTGCCGAGTTCCATACACCTTCAGGCCATTGACCACACAGGTTGGTATTGATCTACGAGAAACGCTAAGTTAATACCTCTAAATATCGCATGCGACACACTGACTCTGAGGAGGTAAACACCCACCACCAGAACATGTTCCTTGAAATAATCACCCGTGGATTGACCTCCGCTGCCCTGAAATCTTGCACGAGGCTGACAAAGAATCGAGATGAGCTATAGACAATGTACTGCAGAGCTCGGTGAAATGACATACTTGGCCCCATGACGAGGATTTCGATGGGTGACCGGAAGCAATGTCCCCCGGCACTTCGTCACGAGGAAAAAAGACTGTAGAATTGCTATGTGTATGAGAGATTGTTTTGGAGATAGAAACTCGGAATGCGAATGATAATCTCACAAATGTTAATAGCTTCATTGGTCCATTCCATTACATGAATTCCTCCTTTAGCAGCGTTGAAAGGCTCCCCAAAAGAAGCCTGACTGGGATCACGCAGACCACACCCTAAAAGTATGATTCGGAGGAATGAAAATGGAACAAATATCTGTCTATATAGGGTAGACACTCACCTTGATCGTTGGTTGCGGAAGCATCGCAGTTGGTTTGCTGATCCCCGTCCAACATGAATTTGGAATGAAACCCAGTAGACTTCATCCAGAATCCAGTCTTGGTGTGTGCTGAAAGAGAGTTCTGCGTGAACATATTTACTCCTTCAATGATGTCGATCTCGCCGTGTTCCGGCCATTCTCCATCTATGATAATGGGAGACGATCAAATCAGCATCGAAATCACGTATCGAGCGGACGGTACATCAATCAAAGACGCACCTTTGGCTACAGTCCACAAAGCCGGCCACGCGCCACAGGCCGCCGGCATGTGTAAGATATCAACAACTAAAAGCGTCCCCGGCGAGAAGGTGTCTTTCGAAGAAATGCGAATAGATTTCCTGTTCTCTGCATGTTTCGTGGTATCGACCCCGACTGCAAGTCATACCCAATCAACCGGTCAGATATGATTGAGATACAATCAGGCGGAGAAAAGATAACACACGGTAGAGGGTGCCGTCTTTCGACCCTACAATCGATGAGCGGTAGCCCTCCTCGAGGTCAACATACTGGGCGATACCACCTTGTGAACCTTGATTAACACTCTCAAAGCTGCGACCACGCATGAAATCGTGTGAGTCCTGTAGCCGTCTCCTAACAAGGTAAAATATGTATGTAGCGTGCGTCCAACTTACTTGAAAAAGTCTGTGATTTGACTTCCAGAAGCCTCAGACTTCAATGTCCACAAATTTCCACCGCCGCCACTGATGTAACCACTTTGACGAGCTTTGCGCTTGGATTTCTTCTTCTTGTGGTGTTTCTTGGCTTCGGAGTCCTCAAAAAGAGCATTGAAACATAAGATAAATACCAAAAGGATGGTGAAGTTGAAGCGAATGTTGGATAAAGATACTGAATGCATAATCAATATATTGTACTAATTGAGATGTGATGAAGCTATACAACGGGGTTGGGAGAACGATGAGGAGAGTAAGAAAAGGTCCTTGAATATTTAAGAGCGAAGATGGATCACAATGTCCAACAAGGTAGTGGGAAAGTCACAATTAAAAATGCTTTTCCTTTGGGAAATGATCAACTCTTCAGACCGTGCATGTCGCAAAACAAATCCTACCAAATAATTAAAGTCCGCTCACTGGGGGTCTTTTGCGCCATTCATCCGGAAGTCTGAGACTTTTTTGCTGGTAGGTGGCAAAGTAAGATTTGTGTGCTCAAGCCTTTCATAATACCCAGTAGGATTCAACGCTATGCGCATCGTCCCGGAAGGTATTCTGACAAGGTTTTAGCATGAGCGTGATCCCTATCCTATCAGGTCTAAGGTCTCTCCCATCAGAATCCAGCGATGATGTCCAAGAACGACCAAAAGTATCAATTAAATTGGAGCCTTCAATTTCCGGCCATCGTCATTAACTACAACATACGAAGTCATGAGCACATTCGAACACACGCGGGATGTATTGTTATAACATTTGGTAATGAGAGAGGGTTTGTCGACAGTGTCAAAAGAGATGGATTGATCCAAATGACAGTGATCATTTCGTCGGTCCGTATGACCAGAAGAATATCCTGGTCGGAACATCATCCTAAAGAATGAAGCGCCCTGTAAGCATCACCCTTCATATCACTAGAAAAGTTTCAATGGTGAGTGAGAATTCAGGCACGTGGAGAGAGTCATGATGATTATCACTTGTTTTTGATCTTCAAACAACCCGTGGCAATATCATGTCATTTGGATGTCATCAGGTAACGGGAAGCCCTCACTATTTAGAAAGATGGGTCCGAACTTGGATTTATGTTGAGCCCGATCTATGAAATTTGCATCTATGAAAATGTCAGAGGATCCAATTGGGTGAGTAGTTTATGATATGCGTCATGCTCATCTACAAGGCTTTGTAAGTTCATATAGCTCTCCTATTGATTCTGGCAACTCAAAAAAGAGAAAATTGTATCGGTATGTCATTCATGTCATTTATAGAGCCAGGCCAGAAAGTCTCAGCGCTTGAAGAAAAATATGGCGAGACTGAGACAAGCTTGTTCTACATGGAATAAATATGGTATCAGAATTTAAGCTACATGTTCTGGACGATTTTCCACAATTTTCGACAAATTTTGGTCGAGTCCGATTGCCTCCCGTTGATTGACCACCCAACCAGAAGTTGATGATGCCTATTGAACGAGATTAGGGTAAGCTCAAATGACGATCACGTGTTAGGATCCAAAAGTAGAACAACTCGCCTGCCCCCAGAAATAAGCGGCTTGAACGAGTAATAATTGCTCAACCAACTGAATAGCATCTGTGAATACGAATGCACTGAACATCTCTCGGTCTTCATCAGTCACTAAGTCTTCCAATGTCACGATTTGCCCTTGTTTGTGAAGGGTTTGAAAGATTGATTTGTCCATGTCAGTGGAAAGATAGATCCTGCAATTTTGTAATTAGTCATAAGCTTTGACCGCGCTAAGATGGAATAAGTGTTAATTGCAGTCTGACTTACGGATCTGTGATTTTCGGAGGTAGTTTGCTTGTTTCATATGACTGGTATAAGGGTTTCAGGAGCTTGGGATGGTTCGTTAGCGTAGAAACGGAGTCATCAAGATGTGTTTTGAAAATCGTGAAAAAATCCACTTCTTTCTACAACACAGAGAGCCAATCAATACACTCATTTTTTTCTTGTGAGTCACGTCAATGCATGATGGATATTTGCACAATTCACGACTTACTTCATGACTATTGCTTGTAAGGTTTGGAGCCCAGGTACTGTTGGAAAGATACGCCGCTCTCCAAGCTCTACCTTCACAAATCTCTCGCATCCTAATCTCTAACTTGGTTGCCAAGTCGAAGTATGCTTGTGGTAGCTTGAACCCATTTCTAGTCGTATGTGTGAATTTATCTCGTGCTTCAGGGGTAGACCAGAACATTCCTCCCGGCGGCAAATCAATAGCTGTGATTCCCTGCGCATTGGAATGAGCCGGGACCGACGATTGATGATATCTGGAAATTAAATCAAATTGTATGTACCTCTACGTGTAGCAATTGCTCTAAATGGCCGTTCAAATCGTCCCAGAGTCCACTCAGATTATCTAAATTCCTTATGTACCGCGTGGGCTCGATGGTCGCCTGGGTCTGCCAGCCAACCTGACTTTGTGTCATTTCATCATTCACACCAAAAATTTCCTTTATTAGTTCTGGCGTGTCTCCAAATGTATATGTGGATCCATGATATTACTGCACAGAAATCCAAACTTACCTAAATCCAAATACGCTTCTGAACCCGGTAGTAGCTAGGCAACTGTCAAACAATATACCCTCGCGGTTCTTCAGGCCCCCCGGAATTTCCAGCTGAGAAGTGAGAAGATGATCATTCCATATCTTCGCTTCTTTTGTCACGTCGTTTACTCCCGTGATCGGATGCATGGCGAGTGATGCATTTGAGTTGAGTCTACTAATCGTGATGAGTGCGTGTTCACATTTTGCCATGATCTCGGGAGTAGCTTCAAGCATCAAGCCGACGTTTTTACCAGTCAAATAGTGTTTGATGAACAAAGGTGAATGAGTTAGTGGCAGGCGATCGACCTTTTGTGATTCTGTGAAGTCAAGAAATCTGCTTGTACAATTCATGAGTTCGTTGCACCGGGAGAGACTGGGGATCATCCAAGTAAGGATGGTCCTTACCTTGCTGAAATCCGATGATAGCTCATCTTGTGGTTGTAGTCCGTTGACCATTTACCATCAGCCATACCTAGTGAGGCCCTGACGGGTTCTGGACCATTAGCTGTTACGAGGTCGAGGTATGTGTTGAACGCAACGACATTCTTCGATATGCTAGTCAGGTGTTGGACATCGATGACTTGCTGTGATGGTAATACAGTCAAACTTTTATCAGCAAGTTGTTTCTAATGTACGCTTCAGCCCAGCACCTCAATACAATCGTGGACACGGATGGCACCAAACTCACTTGAAGAGGTACTACCCATCCACGAGCATTTCGAGTAGGAAGCCTAGGTTTTAAGTGATGAAGCCCATCATCAGGTTCTGGATAATTTTCAATATTTGGTAGAGCTTTGTGTTTGGAGGATGACTCAGTCAAAGAGTATATCTCGATGCACGACCTGATTGATTACTTACTTCGAATGTCAACAGCTTCGTCTTGCACCAGCATCGGAGCAACTTTGGTACACCTCTCACTATTTCAATCAAGAGATTGGTCGATGTCAGGTAAGCATAGGAGACGGTTGATGTAGACATAGGAAACGCACATCTCATATTGACATGCAGACGCGTATATGAACGCTGGCAGGACTAGCTCCCGATCCAACAAGGTCGCGAGCAACAAGGCGTTTTCAATCTCTTGACGAATCTCATTCCAACTCCGATATAACCTAGAATGGTGGGAGGAACAGTGTATACGTTGAAACAAACTTTCCAGGGAAGCCTGGAATGATGAAAGTAAGAACTTACTGCCAGTCCTTGACCAAAAACTTGCGTCGCCCTACCGCAGTGCTCACCAAGCCGGGGGGTTGTTTGATACCCATCCAGTCGTGCATATGGTCCTGCGCAATGGATATGATCTTCCTATGGCGTTCGTTCATAACTTCATTTCTCCAGCGAATGAAGCTAAATAGTAAGAGACTGGTCAATAGAACTCCCAGGCAGAGTTTGAACCTGCCAGCACCCTGCCGCAATTTGTAAATCAAACCAGATGCGCGATTTGGAGATTTTGTTGAGCGTTTGACTGTTTTGTCTCGATCGACCAACGGAACATACTGTCGTAAATCGGGGGGGACGATACGATGTTGAGAGACTGAGCTCCTCCGTGTCAATTTGCGCTGCTGATAGGACATCTTTCTGGCTGGAAAGGAAGGGAAGGGAACTCGGAATAGGTCAAGTGAGGATCGAGATGAGCGAACAGTTGGCTATGAAATGGTTGCAGGCAGTCGGGGAGTACGCGTGCAGTGCGCCGGTCGCCAACCCCAAAACTGCAAAACTGTGTCGTCAAGTGTATGATACAAGAAAAGAAGGTCACATTCAATTAAGTCAGAATGAATCCATGCGACCAAGCCCTGCGGAGTACAATTTAATTGTAGGAGCATTGGAATCCTAATGATCAAATCAAAATGCTTGATGAAAAATTACCAACCTGCCTCTTGATTTGAAGACATTTGGAGACACCCAAAGATGTGTAGAGTCAATTGTTGTGAAGTTTAAGCACAGAATATGTTTACCTTTTGCGTACTCCAATTCCTCGTAGGGTTATGTAGCCATGACCAAGTCACATCTTTCAGCTTGAGACTTGGTTACAAAAGGTTCAAAAGTTGATTGTATGCAGGGCACAATGTATCTGATTCATCCTTCGCACAACAGATACTCCTCCTGCGGATCATCCAGAAATGGAATGCCTTGGATTGGTGGCCAATCTCAATCAAAATACTTGTTAGCCTTGCAAAAGTATCCATGTAGGTTTACAGATGAACACACCTGAACACATCTCAAGGTCTCAATGCTCTGTTCTATCAAGAAGAATAGGTCAAAGCTGCTGTGATGTTGCTTCAACAAACAAAGTCTAAGCCATCCCCACAGATGATTACTTCACAATTCCTGTGCTGTTTAATCTCTTCTTTATCATCATGGTATTTCATCATGAGGATACTGTTTCCCTTGAAATGCTGCTATATAAACTGTGTATGACTTTGAACTGTTGTTCACTTCCCACTTTTGTATATCAATCTTTCTCAAAAATTATTCTTCCAAAATGATATTCTCACAACTATTCAAGACTCCTTCCATTATGGTCATCTGTATTCTTTAACCTATTCACTGACACCAACTTTAGTGCATGAGATATACAATTTACAAATGTATATTGAGTCTCCTTCTCCTGAACCTTCATCTTGAATTGATTTTGTAGCTAAATTGAGTCAAGTTGGCTCAGTGTGATGAGAGTCCACACTTGAGTTTCCTTTTGGAATACCTGTGCCTATGAGATCCACTTAGAGGGATTTTGTCATAGGGTGAATAACTTACAGCAAGATCAATCTCTACATTGGATCGAGACAAATGACCCAGACACACCAGGCAAATTCAGGTCATGCAGTGCATACAGGTTGCATGGTCCTGAATGCATGTCAGGACCTGGGGCACCTGTGAGGCATGCAGGACTTGTTATCCTGTACACACCCTGTATCTGTCACACCAATCACATGTATTTGCGTACGTACTGAAATGTGCATGTCACATAGCTATAAGTCTCTCATGGGGTCTGTATTGGCCCATTATTGTGGGCCAAATACCCATGTCACTTGTATGACTGGCGGGGGTGCAATACATGAGGACATATCATGCAGCCATGACATGACTCAGGATGCGGAAATATCTTCTGTTTTCAACATGACCGTGCAACCTGTATTCACTCCATGACCTCAAGAGGAGGAACACATACACTCAGTTTCAAAAATGTAGAAGTAGACTTGGGTCAGACCCTGCTTTCTAGGACCAAAAACCTTGCTGGGGGGATTTATGTGGAACAAATATGAATTTGAATGAGAGACACTCCATCAATTGGCCCAAAGGCTTTTCTTGCATACTATCACAGGATGCCCAAAAATTCCATCATACTTCTGGCAACACCCATTTCATTTTGGTTGTTGAATTTGTTGTCAAGTGATTTGACAATGACACCATATTTAGTTGTGATTTAATTGATCAAATTGATGGTCTTTATAACAGTAAGCTTGACTCTTTCTTTAATAATCTTTCCTCTCTTCTGCCATTGGGCGGTCTATTGGGGAGAGGGCCAGAAATGGGGATAGGGAAGGTCAGAGGCCTAGGTATTGCAGAGTATTCTCTGTCAGCACCATCCAAAAATGTGTGAAATGCATTTGGGACCAACAGGGACATCACCTGTTATACACATAATTTTGGTTGTATTGCATCAAAACCAACAAACCTCAGAGTTGTGGTTCATTTGACTGTGAAGTGAGTGTTGGTTAGGTCATAATTTACAAGCCAAATTGAGCCAAATTTCCCCAGTCCTGAGTCACTATCCCAAGAGCAGTACAGGTTGATCCAGTCTATATAATCAAACCACAGGTCGGCCCCAGGGCCCGCTGTGATACCCAAATTTTGACCCCTCCAGTAATACCCAAGTAGGGGTTTTTGAAACATATTTTCATTACCAAGGTAAGCACTTGGGTATGCACAGACCTAAAATTGGAGGTTTGGAAGAAAAACCAAAGAAAGGCCAGTCAGATTGAAAAGATCTTCCAGACACACACATCCTAATTATACTGCAAACACAACTTATCATGTGATGTTTATCAAGATGAGTCATGCATATAAAACTGTGTACTCGTATTTAATTTTTTTGTGGTTTTCACTAGACTGAATCAACTGTAGTGCTTCTTGCAAGCAAGATTCATTGCCATGAATTTCCAGTTTGCCCTCTGGGAACCTGATGATATACAAAAGGTCAATCTCCATATCCCCAATGTCACACATTGTAATGCAGACAATACCTGAACCGCTCCGCTCGAAATAGCTGTTTCGGAGCTGTTTCGGAGCGGTTTTGGGCCCCGCTATGTCCTGCGCAGTCTATAGCGGGGCCTGCGCACCAAACTCAAAACCCTGGTTTTTACATAGCAAAAAACCGCAGCGAAATGCCCTGGGGCTTTGGGTTCTCCGCTACAAGTGCCGAATTGGAACCTTGAGGTGGGTAGAGGGCAGTCAACTGTAGTTACCCCACCCCTTTACTAGATCAGCGCCTCACGCCATCCAGTCCACCATCACCTCTTTCGATCCTAGATCAACACCTCCACCACCGATGGAACACGGCCCCTGGAATACTGTTCGAGGGCCAATATGTGGTCCGTCTGAGCGCCGAATTTTAGGATATTTGAAACTTATCGGTTGGTCAGTAACAATCTCCCTTCCCAAATCATCAATTGAATAATCAATACTTACTTTTATCATCTCGCTATTCATTTAAAAACCTTTATAACCTTTCCTTTCATTGTTTTTCACAATCTTATCAATGGCCATCTCGAATACCCCATCTACCCAATCCTCTTCCAAAAGTTCCAATCTTCGAGTTCCCGGTTTACCCAGTTCTAGAACTCTTAGACCACCAAGTCCTGCCCGATCCCAGCCAGGATTTGTGGCGACCCCAAAGGATTCACGTACGACTCTGACCATTCCTTCGGACGGCAAACAACCCGGTTCTCTTTCTGATCGGCTTGCATCACCTCGCCCGCCAGTTCTTACAACAAAGAAGAAGACCAGTGTTCCAGTTTCCACCAAACCGAATGGAAAAAGAAAGGTGAGTCTCATTTCTCGGACTTTAAGCTCATACATCAAACTAATCTATATTTGTAGACTCGCTCTTCCACTAGCAAACGAGTCAGATCACCAACACCCAGTTCGAAGGCTGGCTCACCCTCACCTCGACCCAAGAAGAAGGCCATCACAGATGTAAGCCCACTTTTCCTATTTCTCACTTTTCCTAACTCAATGTCTCTATAACTTACAGACGAACTGAACCTTTTTCATATGTGTAGGCATATGAGGTACCTGGCGATGTCAACTTGGATCAAGATTCCAATGTTGAGTTCATTGGGACCAATCAACCTGGCTACATGGAAGTTCGAAGTGATTGGGTGCAAGACCTACTTAAGTTCTTTGAGCCTCCTGTGGTAAGTTTCTTTCTCATTTCTACCTTTTTCTGTCCTTTACTTTCTTCTCATCGTGTTGAGGTTCAAGCTGATGTCTTCTTTTTGGTTCAATTATAGGGTCGTAGTTACAAGTGCCGGTGGTGCAAGAACACGTTCTTGCGTCACCCAACTTCCTACTGGAACTTATGGGGGCACCGCAACGGAAATGAGACTCGTCCTGTGTGTAAGATGCGCCATAAAGCGATCAAGGCAGGTTTGATACTCCCACCAGTTTATGAAGATCAGATCGCGGCAGAGAAGAAGAAGAACACCTTGGATTCATTTGTCAAAGGACCGGTCTTTTCAGTTGACTTGTTGAATATGATTCTCGTAATCTGGATTGTTTGACATGCGCTACCTTGGATTCGTTTTCAAGACCCGGCTCTTTGTGCGGCCTTCTATTGTGTCAATTGTGGTGCAGTGGTTCGATCAACTGCTTGGGCCACAAAACAGTCTGTCCATCTTTTTGCAGCCCTGCACAACAAGGCGATCAACAACTTGAAGGTAAGTACAATTGTGACTATCATCACAGTATAGATGTACTTCAACTGATCAAATCTTTGAATTTTAACAGGAAAACAAAGGTAAGTTTTGTTTAATACATGATGTTTGGACCACCAAAGGCAATTGGTATGCCTTTGTTGGTGCCTCAGCAAACTATATCGACAACAATTGGGAATATCGATCGAGCCATCTCACCCTCAAGATGGTGGGATGGCGACATTTTGGTGCTCTGCTCGCCAGACCCATCGGGCGATTTTTGATTCGCCATGGACTTCATAAAAAGATGAGTCGATCTTTTTCAATTCTTTTATTTCTCTTTCATTATCTCATGTATTTAGGGTTTGCTTACCTCTTTGTATTGTACTTACATCTTAGCTCAGACTACCAATAGCGGAGGGAACAACTCGACAATGGCCTCCGAGCTCCAACAAATGTTCGCTGAAGCTGAAGAATCCGTCCATTGGTCTAGCCGAACTCATCACGTACGGTGTTATGCGCATAAGCTCAACCTTGTTGTTGGGCACGGTCTCAAAGTACTTGGTCAGAAGACCGGTAATGCGAAGCCTTCTATCCCGCACGGCGTTGCTCTTCCTATACCTGGGCTGGAGATCAACGATGGCGAGGACTCCCTTGAGTTTCATGCTTCTGATACGGATTCCGAGGACAAGGACGGCTTACCCGAAATAGCAGACGGTGTTGACAAAGAAGATGTTGTTCAAGACAAAGACAAAGAGTTACCTTGTGACCAAGATGATGTAGTTGCAGCTGCGCTTCAAAAGGTAAGTGTTCTTCTCACAACCTGAAGAATCATTTAGTAATCTAAATGATTTTGTCGTTTGTACAGGTTGACGCTGTCTCTGGACAGATCGCAAGTAGTGCAGCCCGACACAATGATTTTAAGACCCGTGCGACTCGTATGGGATATACCGGTCAAATGTTGAAGAGGCCTTGCAAGACTCGATGGAACAGCCACTATGAAAGCCGAAAGATAGCTTGTGAGGCACAGGAGGTTAGTAATTTTTGCTCTGACATTTCCATTGGTTTTTTTAATTCTAATCACACACACTCTCTCGTTCCTGACAGGTCATCAATTCAATGATTGCAGCCGATAGAAAGGCTTGTTTTTTTAAGGGTGTCACAATTTCCGCTTCAGAATGGCATGCGGTTGAGATGGTGAACAAAGTTTTAAAGGCTAGTGTTTCTATTCTTATATCTCATTAATATCTTTGTATTATCAAGTTACTGATATTACTGTTTCTATTGTGTAGACTTTTGTCGATGCCACAGCTCGAGTAGAAGGAAATGGGCCTACTGGCTGCATCCTCTTGGCTGAATACAAGCGGGTAATCAAAGAACTCCTCGAACTTCAAGCTGAAGCTTTCATTTTCCCGACCCTTGACAAGGCCATTGATGTAATGGTCAAATGGTTGACCGAGTACCAAGATGAGGCTGCCAACTGCGATGCAATCATCCTGGCAACAATTGTCAACCCTCGCTTTTGAGTGAAATTCTTCAACCTTCACTATCCTGAACATGAAAACTCGTCACAGGTTCTTATTGAGAATGCTTTCAGCTCTGTTGTTGATGAGATGAAGATTGACGAGCCAACCCCACCACCCGAAGATATTAACAACTCTACCGAGGCCGACGAATTTGATGTGTTTGGAAATTCTGACACCGGTCCAAGTAAACATTCGACTACAGAGCTGGAAGATTATTTGGCAGGTAAATTCCCAATCAGAAAAGATCAAACTCCTCTTCAATGGTGGAAGGTTTGTCCATTCCTATCATTTCCTCTCATCCTTTCTGATTTGGCTAACCTACCATTTATAGGAACATGAAAACCATTTCCCAATCCTTTCGTCAATTGCACGCGACTACTTAGCGATTTCAGCCACATCATGTGCATGTGAGCGGACTTTTTCAGCCGCTGCCGACGTATGTACACCTTCAAGAGGTAGTATGCTACCGAAGACGATGGAGCGACTTGTTGGATCTCAAGCCTGGTTGAAGGAGGGCATTGTCCCTGATGGTTTGTTTGAAGAAGCGGCCCAAGCACTTCTAGCCTATATGAAAGCATCGGTCAAGAAGCCCCAATAGGATTATTGCTCTACCTTTATCAACTGAGGATTGTTCCTCTTATACTTGTTTTCTTGCTTACTCGAGTCTGAACTCTTGTTTTCTTACACTCACATACATGTTTGAGAAAAGTTTTTTTTTTCTATCTACTCTCCTACGTGACTCTAGCCTTATAGCCTTGGTCTTGTACACTTAAATTTGAAATACAGGCAGTTTTCTTTTCTCCTACGTCATCGATATCCTTGCGCTATATAGCGCAAGGATATCGATTTGTCCGCTCCGCTAAACAGTGAGGTTTTTTCCTCCTTGAATAGCGATATCAGAGCGGAGCAGTCAATAGCGACCACTCCGCACCACCATGAAATTCAGTGAAATTTCATAGCGTTTTGGAGCGGTTCAGGTATTGATGCAGACACCCTCATGATCCAATTTACAATTTTCACTCCATGTATTTCTATCCACTTCACAGCTACAAACATTCACTCAAACTGATACAACTTATGCCTAATAGCACCTCCACCATGGAGTGTAATTCACAATGGAAGCCACCATTTTCCTCCATGTCTGGAAAACAGATCCAGTTGCACTTCCATCAAGTGCATCTGACTATCAACCAATGTCTGCTATGAAAGCATCTATAGTAGGTATTTTTAAAGCCCAAATACCCTGCACCCACAAAACAAAATTCTAACTTTGCTCTTGATCATCACTTACATACCTGGCATCTTTTCCCATGTGACACATGCAAGGGAACAGACAGTGGTAGCTATCCCACATCATTATTATGGCTAATAGAACAAGCTGGAATGCCATTAGGATAATCATTGTGTTTCTGGGTTTATTGACCTCAGAACTCCACCAGATGGACTATTGTCAAATTCTCATAATAACAGCTACACTCCCAAGACTGGTGAGATGAAATATTAGGACAGAACAATTATTGGGGGGGAGGGCCCGGGGTGAGCAGAGAAATCTGAGTTCCTCAGGAGACTTATGAGACAAATAAAATGGCAAGGCACCCAGACAACCCTGGCAGAAAAGGCTGGAATATGGCTGCCTGTATGGAGATTTGGCTGAATGGCACTACACAAAAAGTGCTGACCCCACAGATGCAGAGTTGCATTGACATCACACAAAACCCAAGGGGGGTCTTGCAAAAGTTGGGGGTCAATGTGGGGTAAGTGCAACCCCACACCAGCTTTGTCACCTCTTTGCATGCAGTGTGGTCAGAGGCACTGTCTTAATGATCCTTGAGGGTAATCTGGTGCTCTTTGGGAATGATTTCAAATACCACATTCTTCAGATCTTTGTTAGTATACACTACTGGCAAAGAGGTGATGCCATGGGTGTGGGGTTGCACTGACCTGACATTGACCCTCACTTAGGTTTGGTGCAGCATTGTCACACGGCGGATACAGGGTCAGCACTTTGCATGCAGTGATGGTGGTCTATACTCTGGCTTGTCACACAGGCAACCAGGGCTTAAGTACCTGACAGAGAGACTGTGAGGAGTCCGCAACTGTTGGACTGGCTCTTCACTAAAAAAGGTGAAGAATAGTCAAAGATTTAGTCTTCACTTGATACACCCAAGTGAAGACTACAGTTAGTTTACCTCTAAAGAAAGGATTTGTTGCCAGTAGGATGGCTGAGTATAGTGTGTTGTGGTGATCAATTTAAGGGATCAATCAAAAAATTCATTATTAGTAGTTTACCAGTTTACCAGAAAAGTTTAGCAGGGAAGAAAATTCAAAATGGAGGTTTTTAGATCAATTGAAGCTCTTATGGGCTTATGTATTGGTCATTGGGTTAACATTACATCATTTTATTTCACATTAATTATTAAGATCATTAAAGTTCATTCACAAACTTATTACAAAAAGAAAGACAGAAAAACATAAGAAAAATTTGAAAATATAGGTACAAAGGTTGGAAAATAGTTTTTAGGGTATTAATAATAAAGTTATGGGTTTTATGAGGTTAGAATATGAAAGAACAACATTATATCATACTGTAAAGATTTTACTCTTGAAGGTTGATAAGAATAAACAGAAGTTATTAGGGAAAAGGTACTTTTTCAAAGTTGGTAAACAAGAGGTATACGTGTAGTTTGCATATGTAATGGTGGTAATAGTGGAATTTAAGGTTGCCAAGAGGATTTTCCGGGATTTTCAAGGTTATAGAGGATGATGTCATATTACATGAGCAAGAAAAAGCAAGTAGCACCTGTGAAAAGTGAAGAAAATGGGTGAATTTCGTCAAAAATGAAGGTTTTCAGCTAATTACATATGTCAAATGATGTCAGATTAGGTTGGTAGATAGCTCATTCAACGCAGAAGAGTGGATTGCATAATTTACAAACTTTAAATAACTAGTAGCGGAGGTTTATGAAAAATGTTACAAGACAAATAAGAAATTGGTGTGAATCTCGAATTTACAGTCACAAGTCAACATGTAACACTAAAAACCTTAACTTCACAACTCATTATCTTACTCATCACTAATCAGAAATAGGCTATATGGGGGTGATAAATGATCAGTATCACGAGGGCTACAAGATGCATCTTAGTAATCAAAAATTGGACCTCATCTGAAAAAATTTGTAATCTCAAAATTTGGTTTTCAGCTAGTTTACAAGGAAAAAATCACCCGTATTCATCATAAGAACTGCTGTACATCATATTATTGCATCATTGATCACTTTTAGCTGTGAAAATTACATCATCTATTAGTAACAAGATCATTACATTGCATCATTATAGGGTTTTCAGGGATTTCTGGGCGGATTTGATTGGTTTTGAGGCTGTTGACCATTGTAAAAGTTGTAGTACATTGTTATACATACTTTGAGATGATTTTGGGACTGTTTTTCCCCATTCCTTTTTATCATTTACGCAGTTATTATTTTTTTTATCATCATAAACTTATTTTAATAGTACCTGGTCACCAAATACGCCCTTTATTATAGCTATACAGAGAAATTTACTGTAGTGTTGCAGTCAAAAAGACTTATTGGGAATAACATCATTAAGATAGTGCTTATTTTCTTTGGTTATCATTTGGGAATAACACTATAGCAGTCACAGGGGCCAAAATAGATACTCACATACATGTGAGCGTTGTAGACTTTTTGGAATTCTCCAAAAAAGATTCATTTTCTTTCAGATTGATTCAATTCACAATCTTGTTTGTGTTCAGGTGATCATCCTGTGGTTCTCATATTTTACTTGACATTTATTGAGAAGGCTCATTTCCATCTTGGATGAGCAATAACTGATTCCCGATGAGTACTCAGGATCAGCTCATGAGGCACTGAATACTCAGCAATTTGTTCAAAATGAAGATGAGCACATGAACTATACCTTCCTGAGGCTTCATTTTTCAGTGAAGAAGCCTGCCCAGGGGCGTCCCATTTGAGCTGCTCAGCAAATACTCAGTAGCATCCCCTGACTGGATCACTGATGGGCCGGACTTTTCTCAGACTTCCTTGCTAAGGAATGAAGCCTGATAAAAGCGTCATCCCATCTGCTCATTGCTCAGCTAATCCTCAGTGATATCCCCGGATAAAGTTTTTCACACTGAGGGGCTGAGATCAACTGAGCAGCCCCTCAGCCAATGAGCAGTGAAATCCTCCGGATCCTCCTGATCTCAGGGATGCCCCTGAGGAATAACTGAGCAGCCCCTCATCCAATGAGCAGTGAAATCCTCCGGATCCTCCTGATCTCAGGGATGCCCCTGAGGAATAACTGAGCAGCCCCTCATCCAATGAGCAGTGAAATCCTCCGGATCCTCCTGATCTCAGGGATGCCCCTGAGGAATAACTGAGCAGCTCAGTTGAACGAGCAGACGGGCCTCAGGCTTCATTCCGGAGCCATCAAGCTTGAGGCAAGCTTGGCGCTCTGTGATCCATCTGGGGGATACTTCAGAGACTTAGCTAAGGGAATACTCAGTTCAGCTCAGCCCCTAAGCTATACATTGGTGGTATCCCTTGGAGCTTACTGAACCAGGGAATGCCGCTCAGGATCAGCTGAGCAGATGGATCAGCCCTTCCTCAGACTTCTTTGCTCAGGAATAAATGCTGAGGAAGGCTTAGTTTGTCTGCTCAGTTCCTGATGATCACGTAATCAGCTGACAAACAGAAAGAAAAGGGAAACAAATGGGAAAAAAATGGGAAACAAATGGGAAACAAATTGGAAACAAATGGGAAACAAATGGGAACAAAACACGAAAATTTCAACGCTCACATAGTTGTGAGCATCAATTTTTGCCCCTGTGAGTGTTGTTAGTAATAAAAATTGTGCTTTTGAAGTTAAAATATGTGTGAAAGTTATATTTCTCTGGTGCCTTATCAGTACTCAATACAACAGTGCCTTTTCCTGATTGTGTTTTTTTAGAAGAGCAGTCTCAGACAACTTCTACTAGTCATTATATTAGTAGATTATCCTCTTCCAGCTCTGTATAACCCTTGTTGGGTTATAAGTTCTACAGTGTGGAGGCAAGACCTTGGCAATTTGGGATCAAGTAAATACAGGTAAATACTCAATAATTTGCCCTTTTTGGCCCCACCAGCTCAAATTTCAGATTGTTCAATCTGGTTGGATTCTAGTTTTTTCATCAAAATTGTTTGCTGCTCTTTCAACTCAAGCTTGGTTTACTGTCCCAAGTCAACAAGCTCTTGGGTTACAAGTTGTTCTTTTGCTCAACTTCCTATGACAAAAACTCACAGAGATAAAATACATTTGCCAAAGAAGATCAATTCTTCAGAAAAAAAAAACAAGAAATCATTATTTTTCTCCAAAAAGATATGCAGGGATTGCTCTGGATGAGAGCAGTCCAAAAGCTGAGAAAAAATTGAAAAAGGTGATGTCTTGGTATAGATATACTCTTTTAAAAAAAATGACCAAAAAGATATGCATGGAATGCGCTTGATGAGAGCATTCCAGAACTCCATTTGGCTGGTTGAAACAATAGGTTTCAAGGTGTAGCAATTATTTCTGGCCTTCTTTTGAATTTGACAACAATTTGCCTCCACACACTATAGTGTTTCTAAGGATCTCACTCTGAGCTTGGGTTGATCTTACAACCATCAAGCCTGTAGTTTTGGACTCTGAAGAATCAGAGGCGCCGCTTGGTACTCTAGATTCTCTAATGAGGTGCCCTTTGTAAATTTGAAGCTTATTCTGTTAGCTGATGGTCCCACAAGCTCAGAACACCACTTGAGGTTTTACAAATACCTAGATGAAAAGTAGAACTTGGATAATCAGGAAAACAACAGAATCACTATACTGAATATTCTAGTAAAGCATCAAGTACAATGTGATGAATAGTTATGTAATGATATGAAGTTTGTTCTTCTTCCAGAGTGGGAAGAGGAGGGGTTTATATATCCTAGACCTAGGTGTCAACTGTTGGCACTTAGGTTTGCTTATTCTCTGGGTTAGGTTTGGGTTATGTTTACTATTACTAATTTAAGTCATAGTAAGTCTTGTTACTTAAGTGACTCTTGATACTGAGCCATGAGTTGTAATCTTTATGGCTTTAAACAAGTTACATATATTTACATATGCATTTCATATATTTACATGTGTGTTTGTTAGCCCGTGGTCTTGTACACAGGGCTCAGGGCTGACAGAGACTCTTTTGGCATGGCATCAACATCATTCTTGAGGCTCCTTGAGGACAAGTGGAAACATGAAATTGTTATGACTCTACCTGTGAAAGGTTCAACACGCATGTCACACATAGTAGACTATTTGTATATACGTCACTAGCTCATACTGTCCTATTTCCTTCATGCGACAATCTTATAATAGAGACCAGATGACCTATTGATTCCTCTCTTCTGTTGACAAGATCCACACCTAGGGCCTTAACATATTGTCGCATCTTCTCAAAAACGTGAACTGAGGAAAGATAGACCAATCCGAAAGAATCAAAATTAGAATCGATTGACTTTAGAAGATTTAGATTAGACTTCAACTACAAGATTAGAATTTGACAGAACTTTTAAGAACTTATTAGAATTGAACTCACACTTGATCAACAACAGAACATCAGATTTAACGTTTCAGATCGACTATTCAGAGTTTAGCCACCACATCGCCTTCATACAGAACCCCCGCAGACGGCGACGACGATTCAGACCCTGAAACATTCACAAACTTCGTCGACGCCGATACCGCTCTCACTGATACAAATCTTGCACTAGCATCTGAATCTACTGCGATGGAAGACATACAGCGTCAATTGAATGAGCTCCACACCTCATTGCAAGAAGAACGTCAACTCCGATTATAGGCTGAAGCTAGGTCTCATAACGCCGAAGCTCGCTTATCCGCTATTGAGTCTAGTCGTGCGACTCAACAAACCTCTCAGACTGTACCTCCAGTAACCCCACAGGCTCCACATGTATCATCGGCCGCTAACCCTAAGGGACCGAAGGTCTCCGTCCCTGATAAATTCAATGGGGTGAGGGGCGCTCCAGCCGAGGTTTTTGCAAGTCAAATTCAGCTATACATGTTAGCGCATCCCTACCTATTTCAGGACGATCGTAGCAAAGTGGTCTTCTTGCTTTCTTATCTGACCGGAGCCGCGAGTAGCTGGGCTCAGCCATTGACTCTCGAGTTGTTTGACAATGCTACCGCTCACAACGTGACTTTTGATCGTTTCATTACTAATTTTCGGGCAATGTATTTTGACACTGAAAAAAAGTCTAAGGCTGAAAGGGCCCTTCGAACTCTCACCCAGAAGTCGTCTGTGGCCGCCTACACCCATGAATTCAATATTCATGCATCAGCAACAGGATGGGAAGTTCCTACACTCATTAGTCACTACGAACAGGGTCTGAAAAAAGAAATTAGAGTCGCTATGGTGATGGTACAAGATGAGTTCACTAGCATAGAGCAAATTGCAAATTTAGCGATCAAGATAGACAGCAAGATACATGGAGTCTCTGATCCATCTCTCGTCACATTTCATACACCGGACCCCAACGCTATGGACATCTCCTCCGGGTTTGTTCGACTGTCTGATGAAGAAAAGAACCGACATATGAGAGCTGGATTATGTTTTAGATGCAATGAACGTGGGCATAGGGCAAATGAATGTCCTGGTAGAAAGTCTGATAGAGGAAGAGTTGGTGGAGGCTATAAGGCTAGAGTCGCGGAATTAGAGTTGAAGGTTGCAGCGTTTGGAAACAAGGAGGATAGCAAGAATGATGGGGTTAACTCTTCTAGTCGAGCAGAATCGTCGAAAAATGGCGGTGCTCAGGCCTGAGCGATGTGCCTAACCTGAGCCATGATGGGGTAATAGCTGAAATTGAACTGGGCGCTAGTAGAATCATCACATGCAATGCAAATGATCCACGTGTTTTTCTCAAGTGTTCATTATCAACGTCCCAAAAACCCCGCGCCACATCAACCACATCTTTTTCTACACTTTTTCTTGTCGACTCTGGTGCCACGCACGATGTGCTAAGTGAGACCTTTGCGCATCGAACGGGCCTTATTGACCGAGCAGTGCGCGCAACACGGATTGTCACCGGTTTCGACGGCTCACGTAGCCATGCATCTTATGAGACAGATTTATTTATTCACCACGACTCCTCCCCTACCCACTTCATTATTACTCGTATCAAGGATTCGTATGACGGAATACTTGGTATCCCTTGGATAAGAAGAAACCACCACCTTATCGACTGGATAAGTGGCAAAGTTCACTTAGATCACACCACCATTGCAACTGCAAATGCAGTTTCGTCAAATCCGCAACCACCCTCACCAGCCCAAGGATTGGAGCCCGCGAGGGATGTTAGGAACACTGACGAGGGGGCCGCTATCGTAATTGATACGCATCAGCCCCCGCAATGTGAGTACGATACGCCTACGTCTCAAATTTCTTTTGAAACAGTTGGCAAGCTTTGTCTTTCCCCAAAATTACAGACTCCACCGACTCAATCACTCGAAGTACCGACACCTACAATCGACTGCTCCAAGAACGTTGATCTTCATCCAAATCTAGAAGTTTCCAAGGTTGACATATCCCTTGTAACACCTGCGGCTGAAATTACAGCCTCGTCTGATCCGTCACCACCCTCGCCAGGTCATGAAATTGAGCCCGTGAGGGAAGCTAGGCAAAATGACGAGGGGATGTGTATTGTTGATGATACTTTAACATCCCCGCAGGGTGAGTCCGCCACGTTTATTGTCCCGTCCTTTTGTGAGAGCGCTAGCAAGCAAGTATCCATTCCAAAATCACAGATTAAACAACAAGACGATAATGTTACCACCGAGACCCACTCAAAGTGTGTTCAGCCAACCGGATTATCCTACGCGGCTGTAGTGACAGCTTCGTCCATTCCAAACAGATCCCTTGTCGAGCCAAGAGTGGAGCCACAGGGGCACATTAGGAAATGTGACGAGGGGGCCGCTATCATACTTGATACGCATCAGCCCCCGCAATGTGAGTTCGAGAGAGTCCCATCTTCCATTTCACTAGAAGCAGCTGGCCAGTTTTTACGTCCCCAAAACAGACATCTCGATATCTCTGCGACGAAAGCTTCCTGGTCGACTTCAGCACGTATTGCTGCGGACGAAAAGTCAAAAGTACCCGTCAAGACGGTTGAACAGATGGTACCCTCTTGCTATCACCGACATCTTCACTTATTCCAGAAATCTAGAGCCCAATGTCTTCCGCCCCGACGAAAGTACGACTTTCGTGTGGACCTCATACCTGGGGCGCAACCACAAGCCGGTAGAATCATACCTCTATCACCTGCAGAAGAAGCGGTTCTAGACGAGATGGTGAACACAGGACTGGCTAATGGAACTATCAGGCGAACAACGTCCCCGTGGGCCGCACCGGTGCTCTTTACCGGCAAGAAGGACGGCAACTTACGACCGTGTTTTGACTACCGGAGATTGAATGCTTTGACTGTAAAAAATAGGTACCCTCTTCCTCTAACCATGGATTTAGTGGACAGCTTACTTGACGCCGAAGAATTCACCAAACTTGACATGCGAAATGCTTACGGCAATCTGCGAGTGGATGAAGAATCTGAAGACATCCTAGCGTTTATTTGCAAGCAGGGCCAGTTCGCGCCCTTGACTATGCCATTTGGTCCTACTGGTGCTCCTGGATACTTTCAATTCTTTATACAGGACATCATGGTAGGACGAATCGGCAAAGACACAGCTGCCTACTTAGACGACACTATGATTTATACTAAAAAAGGAGTACACCACGAAAAAGCAGTAGACGGAATCCTTGAGATTTTCGACAAACACCAGCTTTGGCTTAAACCAGAAAAATGCGAATTCTCTAGGTCTGAGGTTGAGTATCTTGGACTTATTATATCTAAAAATAAAGTCCGTATGGATCCGGCTAAAGTCAAGGCAGTAAGAGATTGGCCTGCTCCGAAGAACACGAATGAACTTCAACGATTTATTGGGTTCGCAAATTTCTACCGCCGCTTTATAAACCAATTCTTGAAAACGACAAGACCTCTTCATGATCTAACTAAGCTCAACACACATTACGAGTGGAATGAGAATTGCCAGAGATCTTTCGAGAGTTTGAAAACGGCATTTACATCGGCACCTGTACTGAAAATAGCAGATCCTTACCGCGCTTTCATTTTGGAGTGTGACTGCTCCGACTTCGCTCTAGGAGCTATCCTTTCACAAAGGTCAGATGATGACGGTGAAATCCATCCGGTAGCTTACTTGTCAAGGTCTTTGATCCAGGCCAAGAGAAATTATGAAATCTTTGACAAGGAACTCCTAGCAATCGTTGCATCTTTCAAAGAATGGCGGCATTACCTCGAAGGTAATCCCAACCGGCTTGAAGTAATTGTGTACACTGACCACCGTAACTTAGAGACGTTTATGAGCACTAAACAACTCACACGCCGACAAGCACGGTGGGCGGAAACACTAGGTTGTTTCGATTTCATCATCAAATTCCGGCCAGGGCGTAAATCCAGCAAACCAGACGCGTTGTCTCGACGCCCTGATCTCAAGCCACCAGAGGATGAACGACTGACATTCGGACAACTGATCAAACCGGAAAACATTGGCCCCGATACTTTCCCAACTGAATTAGCTAGCATTGATGCATTCTTTATGGACGAATCAATTGACTTGGAAGACGCCGAACATTGGTTCGAAGTGGATGTCCTAGGTGTCTCAGATGCTGATATCGACGCTATTGATGATGACATTCTTAGCGACACTACTATCATACAACGTATACGAGAAGCTAACGCTCAAGATGAAAGAATCACTAATCTGATAAACTCAGTTACAAACCCCATCTCATCGGATATGAAGAAACTCTCTAGATCTTACAAAGTTAAGGATGGCATTCTGTACAAACGTGGAAAAATTGAGGTGCCAAATGACGATGATATCAAATTTCATATTGTTAAATCTAGACATGACACTTTATTAGCAGGTCATGCAGGACGTAATAAAACTCTGAGTCTTACGAAACAATGCTTTTCATGGCCCTCGCAAAAAGCCTATGTTAACCGCTATGTGGATGGCTGCGACTCTTGTCTTCGCACTAAATCAACCACACAGAAACCTTTTGGAACCCTTCAACCGCTACCTGTACCGGCTGGACCTTGGACGGACATTTCTTATGACTTAATTACGAAGCTACCAGTGTCAAATGGGTATGACAGTATACTTACGGTGGTGGATAGACTCACCAAAATGTCACATTTTATTCCATGCAAGGAAACGATGAAGGCGGAGGACTTAGCTGATTTAATGATTCGCAACGTGTGGAAGTTACACGGCACACCTAAAAGTATTGTGTCAGACCGCGGGAGTATATTCATCTCTAAAATCACTAAGGAACTTGACAAACGACTGGGCATTAACTTACATCCTTCAACAGCGTTTCATCCAAGAACGGATGGCCAGTCTGAAATTGTGAATAAAGCAATTGAAACTTACTTACGACACTTTGTTGACTACAGACAGGATAACTGGGAGTCTTTATTACCGACAGCAGAGTTCGCTTACAACAATCGAGATCACGACTCCATCGGGGTATCTCCGTTTATGGCAAACTACGGTTTTAATCCCATTTTCAATCAAGTCCCATCACCAGAGCAGTGTATCCCATTAGTTGAAGAAAGATTGAAATTACTTAAAGAGGTACAAAAAGAGCTAACTGTTTGTCTACAATTATTGCAGGACACCATGAAACATCAATTCGACAAACACGTACGAAAAAATCCACGGTGGAACGTAGGAGATGAAGTTTGGCTGGACTCAAAGAATATAACGACAACGAGGCCAAGTCCCAAATTGGGACACAGATGGCTAGGTCCCTTTAACATAACTAAAGCCATTTCTGACTCTACTTACGCCCTGAATTTACCTATTTCCATGAAAGGAATACACAATGTATTTCACGTGTCTTTACTAAGAAAACACAATCCTGACACAATTCATCAAAGAGCGCGTAAAGAAAGCCCAGCAATCGAAATCGAAGGTGAAATATAACGACAACGAGGCCAAGTCCCAAATTGGGACACAGATGGCTAGGTCCCTTTAACATAACTAAAGCCATTTCTGACTCTACTTACGCCCTGAATTTACCTATTTCCATGAAAGGAATACACAATGTATTTCACGTGTCTTTACTAAGAAAACACAATCCTGACACAATTCATCAAAGAGCGCGTAAAGAAAGCCCGGCAATCGAAATCGAAGGTGAAGAAGAATGGGAGGTGTCAGCAATATTAGACTGTAGAATGAGAAGAAATAAAAAAGAATACTTAGTAAATTGGACGGGGTTTAATTCAAGTCACGACTCATGGGAACCGGAAGCAAACCTCAAGAATTGTAAAGATTTATTGAAAGAATTCAAAATAAGATTTCCAAATGCAGAAAGGATAAAGAAGGCACGGAGAAGACGGTGAGAGGGCTAAGCTTTTTCCCACGTGGTTTTTTAATGCTGCCCGGGGAAGCATGCAGAGCTTGCAAAAGGGAGCTTGGGCATTAAAAGGGGGATAATGTTATGACTCTACCTGTGAAAGGTTCAACACGCATGTCACACATAGTAGACTATTTGTATATACGTCACTAGCTCATACTGTCCTATTTCCTTCATGCGACAATCTTATAATAGAGACCAGATGACCTATTGATTCCTCTCTTCTGTTGACAAGATCCACACCTAAGGCCTTAACAGAAATACTGATAATGATTACTTGCAAAGAGCTATCCAAATGCATAGCAGACACTGCTTCACCATTAGTGATGATTTTTTTATGTACCTAATTGAAAGAATAACAGCAATACTGCAATTTCTGTGCTCTATTTTGTGATTGCAGAGCAGTTTTTGGCCCACAATAGCCCTGCTATATATAGCAGAGCCTGTGCACCACATTTTGAGGATGGAAAGCGCCCATAGGGCAGTGGGATCTGTTGTGATTATTTTAAATCATTAAGCAAGAAAATTTGAAAGTTTATTATATCATTTATCAACATCAAGTTTTATCTCAGGAGATCTTGATGACTCATCTTATCATTTCACCGGTGTATCATTTAGTTATAGGTTTTCAGGTTACCTGATAATTTCTACATAATTTAATATCAAGCTCTTTCAGTATATACATTAAAATCATTTGTCATTAATTCTTAGAAGGTGATTAGGAAAATAAATTAATTAAACATAGAACGATTGAAAGATATAGGTAAAATAAAATTGGAAATGGTTTCTAGGGTATCAAAAGAGGATCTATTGGGTTAATAAAAATTTTAGGAGGGTAATATTGTAAGGGTATGCCTTACAGATAGCACTTATACAGGTATTATGGGTTTAGAGATCAGAGTGTAGTTGTTTACTTGCCCTGGCTCCAGTGATTCTCCTTTCCCTTAGGAGACTCTCCACACGGAGCCAGGTACGTTATTCTCTTAGTCTTCTTATTTCATCACTCTTGTGTGTTTATTGTTGTGTTAGTGGTTACTGATTAGAGGAGACTCTCCACACGGAGCCAGTTTTGGGAAATATAGGTTCTTTTTGTTAGGTGAACTTGCGCTTTTGAGCAGATTCACCATCCCAGTGAAGGTTCCATTCACCCGAACCTTACAAATATTGGTTAGCAAGAGCTTTAATCAGAATGGTTGATTGAGAAAGAATGAAAGAAAAGTGAAGAATAGAGGGAAAAAACTTACAAAAAGTGGTAAAGAGGTGTTTCATGGGTGATTTTAGATATGTAGAGGTGTGATTAGTAATCATAAATGACAGGAAAGGTTTTGGGGTTGTTTTAGAGTTATTCACGAGAAAAGATTGCCTTATCACATTGGATATGTGAAGAAGGAAGAGTGGAAAGGAGTAAAACAAAGAAAACATGATCTCAAAAGTGAGAAATTGTGGAAATGAGTAGTTTTTTATTAGTAACATATATCAAGTCTTGTCTGATAAACCCAAGTAATAATTCAATAAACACAGAATCAGTTTTTTGAGAATGTACAACCTTTAAATCAAGAATATTGTAGATGTTATGAAAGGGTTGTCAGGAGTAAATGACAAAAGAGTGATTTTCAAATTTGAACATTGGCTTATATGTAATTGAGGGAATCCGGCTGTATCATGGGTTTTGGCTTACACCACCATGTGTAACATGGCTCATTCATATGCAATCTTCTTCAAAACCTGAGTTTATCAATCTGTACAACTTACTTACTTCATCCTTACTCATCAGAAATATATCATGAGACACCATAGATTGATCAGAATCATGAGATCTTTACAATGAGCTTTAGTAAGAGTTCTTAAGATTTGAAAGGAGGTTTTTGTCAAAAATGATTGTGTTTTGAGGTTGTTGACCATTGTTAAAAGTCTGTGATCAAAGTTATATACTTTTGAGAGGAAGATTTGGGTTGTTTCCCCCCCTTTTTCTTGAGTTTTACAACATTATCATTTTGTCCATCATCCTAAACTTATTTTGATATTACCAGGTCACTTAAATACACCGTTTATTACAATTATAAAGAGAAATTTACTCTATTAGTGAAGGTTGTAGACTTTCAAAGTCAATTAGGAATAATATCAATAGGATACTGAGCTTTCTCTTCTGTTATCTGACTGGAACAACACTAAAAGTGTTGAGAACATTTAAAATCAGGTGCTTTGAACTTTCAAAAACTCATGCTTTTGTCCTTTGAATCATTCTAAGATACTTTTCACTTGTCCTCATCAGTACTCATTCAACAGAAGCTATCTCTGATTGTCTTGTTTTAGGAGGGTGGTCCATAGACACTTTTTGTCATGTCTTTACTTGTATATTTTACCCTTCCTGCTCTGTATAACTCTTGTTGGGTTATATGTTTTACAGCACTGCAATAAACCAAGAAAATCAAGATCCTCAAATAGGACGGTGACCTTGTAATAGCCAGAAAGCAAGCATCAATCTTACCTCTCTGAACACCAAAGAAGATAAGAACAGGATCATACCTATTAAGGTTAGAAACAGACAAAAGCAAATATAGAAAAAGAGAACTAATAACATAGAAAAGAAAACAATTCAATGATCTGAGTATTCAGATTGGAGAAGAACAAAATTGAGCCAATTACACACCAGCCTGTTCCTCAGTGAACTGACAAGGAAACAGTAGCATATTTGGAGTAAGTTCTATCTAAATGTGATATGTTAGTAAGATTGAATTAGGTGTGACATTTGTATAGCCTGGGTTTGAGTCTATGTAATCAAGTTCTATCTGTAATTTGCTTAATGTGTTTGAATGTTAAGTTATATTCTAATAAGCACTCCATAATGGGCCAGGGCCAGGGTTTCTCCACTATATAGCAGAGCCATACCATAACCTCAAGGATGTGTCCTTTTTTATTTGACTTATTATACACAACACCAATGAGGTCAAATCCCATTGTGTTGTGTAGCGGTTGCAGTATTGGTGAAAACACTGCCACTATAATATTGTTAAAAGACATTGTTTCCCAGGTTGAAGTTTGTATGGCACTGCTATGTCTTGATCAACTGTTGAAGACATGGTCGATTTCTTTTGCATGTCTGATGATCTAGTAGTGTGTGCTGAAAAAGGCATGCAGCTCAAAAACAAATAAAGTGCCATATGTTGGCTATGTTAAGTGCAAGCCATATGATACCTCATGCAAGGCCTTCCTCAATCCATCCATCACAAGATAAATGCTTTCTGGGAAGCTTCCTTTAGACTCTTGATAGGATGTCATATCAACTGCAAATCATCTACCTCTCAGGTTTTCTACCTCTCTTCTGACTCACCCCAAACCAATTTGTACAAGTCACCTCACTGACACTGGCCTTGTATTGACTCATCCTACATACTATATGTAGACAAGTCTGTCCATTTGTAAACTATATCATCAATGTATGTGCAAGAATGCTCAAAGGGGAATTTTGACATTGGTGAATTGAGTAGTTTGTATGTACTTGATGACGACTCACTGATCTGTGAACCCGCTATATATTGAGCTTGCATTGCCTGCTTTATGATGACACCTTTGAAGAAAATGTTCAACTTGAACAAAAGATCTTGCTGAAGAGCAGTCTACAAACTATTAGAAGTACATGTCCCCATGCCTAGGAATTTCAATCATTGGGTTTGTGACAAACCCTGGTCTGCCACTGCAGAGCTTGAATGATTACATAAACCACTTGGAGGGGACTGTACAACATGGATGGAAGTTTTGAGGTCAAAAGGAGTTGATGGTCCCATGCAAGCAAATGGAATATGGGCTTGAGTCAAAATCAGTGCAAGTTCTGATTTTGATCACTTGCTGTGTAAGTTCAATGACAAACTCAAGATTCATCACACAACTTTTGGCTTTCAAAGGATACATGGTTTTGATTTTGTGCACATCCTGCAGTGATGATAACAGACAGGTATCCTACTTCCAAGCCATTGTACAAAAACACAAAATGGATTGACACACTCAATATTTTCTCCATACGGAAACTTGGTGACTCTTTGTAGATCCCAATCCTTCTAGAAATGTTCTGCTTTGAGACATATTCTTTTGCCTCGCCATTGGCGTGATTGATTTCAGACCTCCAGACATCGTCACTAGGCAAGATAAACAGATGCAGGTTCGATTATGCTGACAGATATGTGAAAGGGCAGATCAAGAGGATATCAGAGGAGTCTAAAAAGGCTTGTGGTCTGCTAGAACAATTCGAATATTTTCTTGGAGCAGGATTGAACAAGGGTTATCTATGAGAGGTCTGGCTTTGATGAAGACTCTTCAGTTGTGGGCTTTTTGCCTGACTGATCAGTTGTCGAGTCGGGGGTAGTGTCTTCAGATTCGGGTTTGGTCGGTTCCGGCTTCAAGTTCGGCTGTTGATCTGAGTGATGGACAGAGGGAAGTGCCATATAATTTCCAGAAATCAATAAAAGTTTTCCAAACAAAGCGGAAATTCAGGATAGGTAGGTGTATCTCTAACACGGACGGGAATGCGATTAACGGGTATCACGAGGAAAGAGAGTGGGAAAGTGGCGGGTCTATATATAGTGAGTGTTGTCAGGGGGGTTTCAATCCTGCCCAAACAGTCTCTTCACGGAGGTGGCCAATCTATTGAACAGTCCACTAGATTCGTCTATTCGGAATTGAAAGCAAAGTATACAACGAGCATCATATCAACAGTCTTCCTTCAATGCGGACCTTCAAACCAGCTTTTACACTGAGTAAACTGGTATGGGCGTCGATTGTTGCAACGGTATTGTCAAGGATAAAAAGACCGCAAAGTGGTCTGAGTGGAGAGAAAGGGGAAGGGAGGTTGGAACAAATGTAAGATATCATGTCTGCTCACCATTTGAAGACGGAGGTGGCGGTGTCGAGGTGGAAGCTGATGAGTTGGGTCTGGCAGCCTTGTTTCCTTCTGTAGCAGCGACGTAGGCCATCAGGGCTTCTCGTTGGTCGGGGTTCAATGAGCTAAGAAGATAGAAGCAAGGTCAGTTGAGTGAAGCCAAGTCATGATCATAAGCGAAAAGAACCGTTGAAGAAAATCGGCGTACCGAGGTATGGTGACATTGAATTTGACGATCAGATCGCCTACCCATTGCTTGTAAAGGTGTTTGACACCTCGGCCCTTCAGCACAAGTTCTTCACCGGGCTGAGTGCCTCTTGGAACGTGTACATCAACCTCATTGTCTAGTGTCGGTACGCGCACAGTTCCGCCTAGAAGAGCCGAGTGGAAAGGAATCTTGACTTCGGTGTAGATATTGCTGCCTTGTCGCCTGAATATCCGCGATGGCGCCACATTGACTCGGACATACAGATCACCGGGTCGGCCGTGTTTACCCCCGCCAACGGGTGCATTACCCTGAGCAGATAGCTTGATCTTCATTCCATCTTCAACACCTGCAGGTATTTTCACTTCTACTTCTTTCGAGTCTCGAACTTTGCCGACACCGCCGCAAGTTGAACAAAGATCCTTTTCAGCAATTCGAGTACCCGAACCGCTGCAGCTTTGACATGTACTGGCCATAGTGAAACCAGACTGCACCACAAAGGTAATTGTTCCAGTACCCTTACAGGGCGAGCAAGTCTGAGCTTTGGCACCTTCACGGGTTCCGGCACCTTTGCACTTTGGACAATCTACAATAGGAGTGACGGATACGGTCCGAGTTGTACCCTTGGCCATTTCGGCAAAAGGAATAGTGATCGAGGCCTCCAAGTCATCCCCGACAAAGACTTGATTTTGAGATTGCTGTCCAGACCGACCAGACCGACCTCCACCAAAAGCGCCAAAAAGGCTGCTGAATACATCCCCTGGATCACCGCCAAACATATCACCAAAGGGAGATCCTGCGCCAAAGCCGGCACCGGAGCCAAATGCATTCGGATCAAATCCAGGCTGTTGTGACATAGGTCCAAAGCGGTCGTAGGCCGCACGCTTTTGCTCGTCGCTCAAAGTCTAATTTCAAGAAAATCCATGATGCGGTTCAGTTTGAAGTGATTGATCAAAGTCAGGCGAAACAGCGTACATCATAAGCTTCTTGAACATTCTGATATCGTTCTTTAGCACCAGGCTCCTTGTTAACATCGGGGTGGAATTTCTTGGCGAGCTAAACTTCGAAATGTGGGAAAATTGATTAGAAGTTGCAAAAACATATGGGAAAAGTAATGTCATTTGTCACAGGTCATTCCGCTCACAGAGTAATACGCTTTTTTGATTTCGCCTTGTGCTGCATCTTTCTTGACACCAAGCACTGAATAAGGATCCTTGGAGTCGGCTTGATGAGGTCGAGAGGAATGAAAGTTACGCTGAATTGAAGGCTTCAAGGTGAGGTTCCAGACCAACAGCTTCAGTGGGATGAGGCATGCAAGGACTTACCCTTTGAAAATGAGATGCCGTGTTAGAGGGACAACGGTGAAGTGATTGAGAATATGTTCGAGCCTGAAGGTGAGAGGATAGAATCTGGGGGCGTGGAATATTATTTTGAGCCGATCGGTCCGTATGAGAAGAAACCAGCGAGACTGGTGATTTCAAACAACGGCAAGAATGGAAAGTGAGCGATAATCGAGTTGATGACATTTGCATGTCTTTTGAATAAAATCCAGTGATGAGATATGAAGTGTTTCTCGATGATAGTAGTGATATTGCTGCTTGATGATGATGATGTATGGTATCTTGAGCTTGAGCTTGAGCTTCACCTTGAGCTTGAGGAAAGGCTGATGAAGCTGTTTTGATGAAACTGTTGACCAAAAAAACTCCAAGGTGCTTCTCAAACTTTCCAGATCATGCGTGAAAAAATCGAAGACCTGTATTGCAACATAGGACTGTATTGGAGAAACCCTAACCTGTTTTGTCCACTTAATATCTATTGTAATCGCAAACGAGTAAGTTACACGTTCGAGATGCTAAAAATATTAACCTAAGATGGTTTTTTTTTTTTTTTTTTTTTTTTTTTAAAGTGTATTTTTGCTTTATTGCATATTACACTATCTAAGCAAGTAATTAATTACAAAGACTAGTACACTTGAAAGACAGTCATCTAGTCGGTGACTTGAGTGAGAAGTGTCTTTAGATCGTTACGCAATGAGGCAGCTATCTTTTTTAGACTTTTTTTTTTTTGAGAGAAAAACAGTGACAATATAGGTCGTTTACTCATCCCCAATCTAAGGTGGAAGGTAAGGATCCTAGGGATTGTGTGTGCTGTCGGGGATGTTTACCATTCGCGACTCATCTCTAGATATCCTACAAATGCAGGGAATCAAGCAACAGTGACAGTTTAGCCCCACAGACTCATCCCCAATCTAAGGTGGAAGGAAAGGGAAACTAAGACGTGTATGTGCTGTCGGTGATTGTTTACCAATCGTGACATCGCTTTCATATGCATTAACAGTGACATTTAGCCTAAGTTACTTATTCCACGTCTTGTTTAAACGGGTAAGACTAGCTTGAATGTTTGTTGAGGAAGTATCTTTTTTTTTTTCCCACTATTTGCTGACCACTCGTCCCCCAATTCAAGGAAGGAGGTGGGGCATCTAGTTTGTCGGGTTAACAGCTTTGGAAGATATTGCTACGTTGATATTGCGGATCATCAACATTCTAACTTTTGTCCCGTGACTGCTTTCTTGAGTTTGTGTCCTGTAGATATGAATGGAAAAATACAAAGCGTTTAGTTTCTAAGATGAATTCAGAAAGTAAAAAGAAGGTTTTAGGAGAATCTAGTAGTTTTTTAGCATTGTTCCAATTGACCCTGATCTCTTCTTTGCGAAGTCTGGCCCGGAATCGTTTGCGTTCTCTTTTGTATCTAGAGCAATAAAGAAGGAAGTGTTCAGTAGTCTCCTTTAATCTGCACTTGGTACATAAAGGAGATTCAGTTAGATTTCTTTTATGAAGATGATCATTAAGGGGACTATGACCCGCCCTCAACTGTACAATTGAGGCTGATCTACCTTTTTCCATACCCATTAAGGCACTGGCAATGTGCTGCGGTTTGGTAGAAAAAGGTTTAGAACCTGGCCTGAAAGGAAACTGGTTAGTATTAAACTTTTCTTTAGTTATTCTTCTTAGACTACCCAAACTTGCTGGTAGTCGAGTGCCTTCCATATGAGCGTCAGCCGCCTGTTTGGCGAGCTTGTCTGCTTTTTCGTTGAGTTCAATACCTGCATGACCTGGCGTCCAATACCATCTTATTATAGCGTCTATAGGGAGAGATTTTAATTCAGTACGAGTTTTGATGATCAACTGTTGACCCGAAGTAGCCCTCGGAATGTCGTGAATCAGCCTCAATACTGCTTGGTTGTCACTAAAGATAGCCAAGTCTGGGTGTTGCTGCACTCTGCCGCGGAGAAGTTCTTTAGCAAGTTGAGCTGCTAGTGAAAGGCCTAATAGTTCCGCCTCATGATTGGAAAAGAACTGAGGTAATTGGAGAGATATTGTTTTTTGATTTGAAGTTGAAACGGCTGAGGCTCCGCCTCCCTCTTGATTTACTGATCCGTCTGTAAATATAATAATTGAATTTCTTTCTTCCTCTTCTTTGATTTGTTTGGGAATCAAGTCAGTAGCTTCTTCTTTGGATTTGTCTAGATTATAAACCGTGCCGATTGGTTTAGACCACGGGGGAAAAGGATGAGCATAAATTGTTTCGATCTTCAGCTTTGCTGTTTGGTTCAGCACATCGAATTGTAGAATGTCCTGTATAGGGCTTTTGTTCTTTGTTGGTCCATTCATCAGTTCATGTTTTATTAGCATATGAGTTGGGTGGGAGGTTGGTGTCGAAAGTCTTTTGAGGATGAAGTTATGATGTCTTCTCGTGACGATCTGATGAATTGGAGCCATGAAAGCGTCGTGGTGAAGTAGATCGATGGATGTGCCTTTGAAAGCACCAAGAATCAAGATCAGAGCTGCGTTTTGAAAAGACCTTATAATTTTATTAGCTTTGTTAAAGTTTCTTGTTGTGAACCATGCTATGCTCCCGTGAAGGATTCGAGGCAATAGTACTGAGAGAACAAGTCGTTTGACTTCTTTGGGGGCTAGTCCTGAGTAGCACCTGTTTAGTCTGCGGAGTTGGTGCATAGTGAAATCGCCCGCTTTCTTCATGTGCTGTAGATGCGAGTTGAACAGTAGTTTGGTATCGAGCCAAACTCCTAGCCATTTAATTTCGTTCTTGGGTTGTAGTAGTACTTCACCAAATTTGAAACTGGGAAAGGTCTGATTTCTCTTGTTAGTAAAATGGATAAGTTGAGCCTTTTTCTTGTCAAAAATTGCACCGTGAGTCTCGGCCCAATTTAGCGATCTTGTGGCGTGTAGTTGTAGTTTTGTTAAATTTTCTTCGAATGTTTTTGATGCAACTAAATGGATCACATCATCGATGAAACCTAGTGACAAATTGAGTGAGTTTGGAGAGATGGTTGTTGAATTTAGAAGAGGCGAATTGTAGATGATGTATAATATGACTGATAAGGGAGAACCTTGAGGTAGCACTGTAAACATCATTCAACTTCCCCAATTTGGCAGAGGAAAATGATTAATAGTACAGTTTTTCATAAAAGAATCTAATACTGCACACCTGGGCCATTTCACCCACACTACATATGTGCAGCAAGCTAAGTCAATAGTTGTCTATCATGTACATACAGGTCTGCTCAGTTTTTTGCCCATCAGAATAAATAAATCACATGTTATACCACATGTAACTTTTTCGACTTTGAAATTTTTTTCCCAAAAATTCACTACATATAATTCTGTAGCTGCTCAGGCAATATTGTTGAAGCTATGTCTTAGTAACAGAAAGTGTGTTACATGCAGTTGAGTTGATGAGATCACACCAAAACATTGAGTCAGTGTATGTAGTCAATCTTTTGGAAGCTTTTTTCAATCTGAAAGAAGTTACAGCATGTATTACATATGAATAACTTGTCCTGATGAGCAGATAACTGAGCAGAACTGTATGTACATGATAACCACATATTCACTGAGCCTGCTACACATATGTAGTGTGGGTGTTATGGCTCAGGTGTGGAGTGATAGACCATTTTATGACAAATCATACTCCCAATCATTTTTCCCTGCCCACTTGGGGAACCCAAATAATGTCTGCAGTGTAGACCATTATCTACTTCAAAGGTCGCTGATAAGAAGTCCTGAAGTCGAAGATGTGTAGAACGCTCATAAAGGAACCCTTGAATTTGTGACAGGAGGTAGCTTGGGCAGTTGTGATTATACAGAGTAGAGAGTAGGCGTTCTCGATGAACTGAAGGGTAAGCTGATTTCACATCCAGTGATAGCGCTGATACCACCTCATTGTTCCTCCATTTTTGTTTGATCCAGGTCGTGAGAATTAAGAGAGCATCCTCTGTGGAATGATGCTGTCTACCGCCCATATGGCCAGCAGCAACTATCTTCCTGGATTCAGCCCAGAAGGTAAGCCGGCAAGTGATGATCTTTTCCAATATCTTGCCTAAACAGCTGAGTAGCGCGATGGGCCTGTAAGCATTCGGGTCCGAATAGTTGTCTTTGCCATTCTTCCTTATAATGATCGTGATTGCCTTACGCCAGGCGTTTGGAAAGTAACCCCGTTTGAAACAGGCGTTAAAAAGTCGGCATAGTTCCTCCTCAATCGCAGGTAAAGCCAGTTTGATAAGTTCGTTCAAGATGCAATCGTCTCCATTCGCTCAACGGTTCGGAAGGTTGTTGATAATACCCCTGAGCTCGTGGGGCTCAAGTTTAGGGAAGAGGTGTTGAGTAAGTGTAATCCGGTTGTCTAGATCAGGTGGGATGTCAGATAGATTGGCCTCCACATGGGCAACAGATGTTCCGTAGTACAGCAGAGATGCCTGTTCTTCTTTATCAATAGCTACTGATCCATCTTGTTTTTTGAGCGGGGCGATTTCACTCGACGAGCTGGGTTTGACATATTTGAAAGCCTTGAAAGTGTCGTTGTTTGAGCAGGATGCCAAAAATTGTTTCCAATGGTTGACTTTAGTTTTGAGTACCTGATCTTTGAAAAAGGCTTGCCATTCATAATAACATTTTCGAGCCTCAGGTAGTCCGGACAAGATCATCCAACGGCGGGCTTGGTTTTGGTTCTTGAGGATTGGGTTCAATTTGTCCTTGTCCCACCAGACTTTATGTTTGTTGAGTTTGGTTTTTACCTTTTTACCCTGTTCCTGCGCGGCTTCAAGAATGATGCTTGATAGCGTAGAAACTGCTGTGTTGATAGTGGAGAAGTTGTCGTAGTCAGGTGGAAGTAGGTGTAGTTTATCTGTGATTTTGCTATGGAGTAGTGTAGATTGGATGTCAGTGATTTTCAGTGAGATGTGGGATTCAACAGGAGGTATGAAATTCAGGTCGAGGATAGTTGCTATAGGAAAATGGTCTGAAGCTAAGGTGTTGGTTAATACTTTACAACTAATGACCTTCTGCGCCAGGTTCCAGCTGGCCCATGCAAGGTCAATGGTTGTCGGAGTAGTGTTTGTGGAGAAGCGCGTAGGAACACCCTTTGGTGATATGATTTTGAGACCAATTGAGCTGAAAAGTGAGATTAGCTACTTTGCTTGTGTGTCGGTAATTGGGTAGTCTGGCGGGTTCCAGGTCTTATGATGTAGATTGGTGTCTGAGACAAGCAAAGTTGGGATGTGTCTGTTGTGGTTTTGGTCCAGCCAGTGTTGTAGAGTTAAGAATCCTCTTAGGGAGCCCGGGGGGTTGTACCAAGATATGATCCTCAAGCTTGTACGGTGCGAGTTCTGATCTTTGATGTCAATCGCCAGGATGATATCAGTCGAGCTGGGAAGAACTGAGAACTGTGATGTTGGAATTAACTTGGAAAGGTAGATGCAGACCCTTGGTCGATCAGACCAAGCCGAGGGGGAGTAGTCGTAGGCTGAGATCCGATGCCAGGCATCATGGTGGGGGAAAGTAAGGGAATGTGAATTAAACCAAGGTTCTTGGAGTGCTAGGAGTGTGTAGTGCGTTTGAGTGAGTGCTTCATGAGTGATTTGAATCAAGTTTTGGCAGTTGAAGTGTAAGATTGAAAAATTGCTGAGTGAGAGAGGGATGTCGGAGGTTGGTTCGTCTTGAGATTCTTGATCTTCAGTAAAATTTGGAAGTTGGGGAGTGGAAAAACTATTTGATGTGAGGTTATTGATATTATTACTCATTGTTGCTTGTGTCTTGTGGTGTAATCGTAAACTTCGTATTTCGGAGAGGGCAACCTAAACTTTTTGGAGAATGAGCATACTTGGGAGAGAAACGGTCAATTTTTTCTGTGGATCTTTGGCAGTCAAAATGAAAGCATCTGGCGCAGACTTGGGCAGAGTCATTATTGGCACAATCTTTGGTATTATGTGGGTCACCACATTTTGTGCAGTAAGCATAGTTATTGCAAGCGTTATGAGTATGATACAAGTCTAGACAATTGAAACACATTGTCGGGCCTTGTACATATTATTTGCTCTTGATGCGATGATAGTCAGCGTATAAGCCTCCTTTACCAACATTGTGAGCTAATACCTTGTCAAGTAAGTTGAGGACAATTGTACCGTGATTTTTTCCTGTATCTTTGGGATTCTTGAGCCATTTGACCGAGTGGATTGATTCGATGGGGATGCCATTTTGTTCGCTGAGTTTTTTGGGGAAGTCATTGTTTTCAACCTCGAGTTCAGCCGGTACATAGTTGAAAAGAACTGGGTAATGTGTTTGAGAAGTTACAAATTCATTGTGTGCTAGCTTTGTCCAAACATGTTTGTTTTCGAGGAGCCACTTTTTTATAAATCGATTATCCATATACATGACCACATCACCTGATTTGAGGAGCGAGGCGCTTCGTATTGTAACTTGGGAGCCGTTAACTTTGGCATCAATGGATGCGAGGGCTTTGTTGATTCTTTGAGCAATTTCGGCCGTTTTCAATCCCTTAAAGGGTTCTGTACCAGGTGTTTTGTGAATGATCAATGTAGCAGCTTTGAAGTTGTTGATATCCGAGTTTTTGGGGGGTTGTTTAGGAGTTATTGTTGTATTTTGCTTTGGGTAAGGGTTGTTCCAAGCACGAGGTCTAGGAGTTGTGGTATTGTTAGTGGCGTGGAGCTCTTTATGTTGGGGCGTTGAGCGTTCCTTGAGGACTTTGATTTCTTCGCGTAATTCCTTGATCGTATTGTTGAGTTCATTGATCGTGTTTTCGAACCCGTTCATCATCTTGATCATGAGTTGAATAAGAGCATCGTACGATTGAGAGTTTCCTGATGAAAGAGATCCTAAGTCACACATCATGGAGTCCACGTCATTCGATCGTCGCAAAGTCGGATTTTTTTGGGGGGGAGGATTCGGAACACCTTCTCCGATGTCCGGTGGTCGTTTTTGAGGCATAAAATGCTGAAGGTATTGTTTTTATAGTCCCTAAGATGGTATATTTTACTTTCTAGCAAACCTAGGTAGTCCCGACCTTACGGGTCCAGGACTACCAGTGTACGGGTTTTGCGAGAAACCTCCTGCGTCTTGATAATATTTATCTTGACGTCAGGATGAGTCATTTTGCGAAGTCCCCGGATTAATACCACTTCAGGTGATGAATCGAAACGTACCAGTTTATAAGAACTGAGGAGTCAAATACATCCAACCTGTTTCCCAGTCGCTACGGCTGATGAGCTTTATAAGCTAGTTTACGTAGATGACTGATGGGTAATTTTTAAAAGGGGACTAGTCGGAAAAGATTCAGGCTTCTAAAAGAACCTACTCGAGAGAAGTCCAAAGCAATTTTGATTCGATAACGAGAATCAAATTACTCTGGTTAAGGTTTTAATATACCCTACTCTCAAGTCTGAAAGCCTGAGCCTATGAAACCGAAAACCCAACACTTTTAGGCTTGTTTATCACTTTGCTATTTCATTAATTCAATAGATGCTTGTTTAATTCCTTTAACAGTTCTTTAGCTTTTAGCAATTCTTCTATTGAATATGGTTTGATGTAAAGCTTATAAGCTTCTGATTTCCATCTGCCTATCTCGCATATGTCTTCTATTGGGACTCCTAAAGCTGCTCTTAAAGAGGCCCCGCCTACTCTAAAAGAGTGACCCGTTAAACCTTTGTACCCGCCTATCTCCCAATGTTTTTGACAGATTGCCATGATGATTGTCTTTGATAAGTTTTTTCGGATTCCGTTTTCTAGGTAGCTAAAAACTGGATCCTCGTCCTGATAAGTTTGGTTCATCCTTCTCTTCAGTGCGGCTACTGGACATAGAATGTGATTTAGCTTTTTTAGTTGTAACACTTGAGTCTCTCCCGCTTTTGATGTCTTGGCGCCTTTCAAATATATGAAACCTTCTTCCGTTTTGTTTATGGCCATTATTTTTACATCTCCTCTTCTTATAATCTCTGATGAATCATGCTTATCCCCAGCCATTTCCCCCAATCTTGCCAGGTTCCAGAAAGCGCAGAGTACCGTGTCCATTATCGCTATGTCTCTTGCGCCTCCTTTTGATAGTTCAGTGATCAGAAGGACCATATGAGATAAGTGAACAGCCTTCTTTTCCTTTGATTTCGGGATTCCAGCGTCTATTTTTCCTGAAGCAATGAGCATCACCTTTATCATTTCCTCGTTCAATTTTGGGAAATCTGTGCTATGGTACAGATGCCAAGCTTTTAATCCATAGATATACTTCTGCACTGTTCTTGACAAGATGTCTTCGGATGTTGGACCATCTTGGTGTCTCCCCGACCACGTACAAAAGTCGTATATCTCATCTCTTGTCGCTGGTAGTCCAAAAGGTCTTGTACCTTTCTCTTTGAAAATTTTTAGGAATTTCCGAACAGCTCCGTTATAGCTGACCAACGTGTTCCATTTCCACCCTAGGATTACGTGCCTTTGTCTTGTATTGTAGTAAAGTTGATCGTCTCCTCTTCCTACGAACCATTTGATTTTGATTAGCTCGGCCTTTGTTATATGCATATCTTATTTAAATGACGACATTCGGTTAGCTATTGTCTTAAGGAAACTTTCAACCAGAGATCGGTTGAACTTGCCTTGTGTCTCCGTCAGTTGGTTCTTTGTCGAACTTGGGGAATGTTCTCTTGTGGGGATCAGACCTCTGTTACCTAACGGTACTTTCTGTGAGGGACTATATTGTCTGTTATGATTCTTAGAAATTTTCTTGACGGTGTAGGCACTTGGACGATTTTCGAGAAAATCTGAATGTCTCCACTATGGTTATGAAACGAAATCATGTTGTCTGACTGATTCTCCTACAAGTTTCAACACCTGTTGTCCACCTTTACGTGATCATGCCTTTCGCTTACATTCTCATAATGCAAACCCTTTTGGGATGGTTAAAACATCTGTAAGGGAGTTTATTTGGTCAATTGAAAAACTTGAGTTCAATTGCAGCATAGAACTAAAAACAATTTTACGACACGTCTGTTGTAAAAACCAACATTATCTATAGAGTGGGAAAAACAAGATCATTGGTCTAGTAGTCGCATACAAGGCCTGGGAACTGCAAACTTAAATCATCGAACTCCTCCTCTTTCTTCCAGTTCTGAGTGAAGCATTTAATTAAATCTTTTGGGATCGAGGTCATAACTCTATACTTCTCCTCCTTGTCATGATCATCGCCTTCTCCTCTGGATATGTCATCAGCCATATTTCTTTTTGACACTACGCGTTTGGCTACTAGATCCATTTGATTTTTGATTAGGAGATTTTGTATCTTCTTCCACTCAGTGTCTACTTCGATATCCTTGGATTTTCAATTCTTGATTGCGTGTTCACTGGTGGTGTTGTCAGTCCACACTATCAGTGTTTTACCTTCACAGCTTCTTGTGGAGATGATGTGGCAGAGTCCAAGTCAAATGGCTACCGTCTCTAGCCATGCGATTCCTCTGGGAGTATCACCTGAATTTTGCCAACCTACTTTTAGTTTCAGCTGAAACCATTCTTTTCCTCCAATGAGGACTCCAACACCATAGCTTGGGGATGCGTCCCCTACCCATCCCATATTGATTGGGACTGAGTATCTGATTAATCGTGTTTGTTGGAAAATTGACAAGATCCATTTCCATTCTTCTAAGTCTTTCCTTGCATCGACAGGCAGAAGTTGGGTCGCGAATTTATGCACCCAGCTCTTTAACCATCTATAGAGCGACGTGAGGTTGCATTTCATTTGAGGCAGGATTAGTGAAACATGATTAAGTCGGCCTGTTAGAACTTCGACTTCATTCAGGGAGAATCTTCTTCCATTCTCTAAGGCTTTGTCAACTTGATCTCTTCGCTGTTGCAATTTCAGGGGAGGGAGTCTGACCGTTTTTTCGATACCATTCCAGATAAAACCTATGAACTTCTGTTCGGGTTTGAAATCTGATATTTTTTCTTCATTTGTGATGACTCCTAACTCAAGACTTCTGTCGACAATTTCCTTCATCTGGACTTTCGAATTCATTTCCTTTATGAATAGGGCGTCGTCAACCCATCGAAAAATTTCCATGAGGTCGAATTCGTTTTTGATGATCAGCTTCCAACCATCTGCTGGTCTGCCAAAGGACCCGCAACCACCTACCCCGCCAAAACCAATGCGGCTGTTGTAGTATATGCTGCCGTCTGGTGCCAGGATCATCATGTATTGACGCTGATACAACATGGTTGGGATTTGGCGGTAAGCCTTTTCCCAATCGAAAATGACCATGATGAATGGGACGGTTATTTTTCTGAAATACTGTGAGACAGTTGAAAAATTGTCCCATGTCGTTTTAAAGTCTTCGGCGTCGGCGAAAGAATTTAGAGAAGGGATATTGGGATTGTTTCGAGGGAAAGATAGGTCATTGATGGGTCTGATGGACCCATCTCTGTTTACCACAGCTCCCATTGGGTTAGTACGAAAGAAACCACATCTTTTATACACTTCCTCGTGAGTGAAAGGTCCGAAAATTTGACCTAGAGCTTTCTCTTTTTGCATGCTTCTATTGATTTTTTCTTCTGTGATTGCGGCGGAGGCATGATTTGGAGGGGTGTACCATCTACAGTGCTCGAAACAATGGTACGGTATTCCTTGGTCAAAACCATGAGTGAAACCGTAAATAACATCTCCATATTCTTCAAGGATTCCTGCTGCTTCGAGGGCCTTCTTCCACTCTGGTATGTTCATCTCACACGTGACCTTGGTTGGCCAAAGGTCTTCTGAAAGCCATCTTATGCCGTCATCGGGAGGTTGTGGCATTGGATTAGCAGAACATGCTAGTAAGAATGAATCGTCAGAGGACAGGTGGGAGCTTTCGGAGTAGGTACAATTGAACCTTTTTTGGGTTGTTCAATAAGTGTGGAATTTTTGCAGGATTTTCGTACAAAAGGACAAGTTCAATGATACAAGAGGTTTTCACAAGGGAAAGGAAGAAAAAACATTTTATGAGTCTCCACACATTTTTCTGTTTGATTGAATCAAGCATCCATCTTAGAGGATTAGAGGAAAAAACAACGGGGGTATTTTCTTTGATGGTAACAGAAAGAATTGTACTGGAGACTTTTAAATGTGAGGTTTCACCTACATTTTTTCTTTTCCTTTTCCTTTGAAATTATCTGATCTGTTTCCTTCTGGTCTCTTATAGCTGGGGTTGAAATTCTTTCCTTTGTAGTTACCATAAGGTCCTTGAGATCTCGGTTGGGTTCTTCCAGAGCTGTAGGGTCTGGATTGTCCTGATGTGGCATTGCCTTGACTCGAATTGGATGAGGATGGATCAGAAGTGATGTCTGCGTATGGGTTTCTTCCGAATTTTGGTCCTCCTTTCCTGTAAGGGTTGTCGTCAAGATTTAGGTCACCTTGAGCTCTGGCAGCGTAATAAATCTCGTCGACTAGTCCTGTAGGTTCTAGCGCTGGATTGGGGATTTTGTCGTTTGGGTTTCTGACTGCGAAAGTTGCCTTCCTGATGGTTAAGTCATATCTGAAAGCTATAACCCAGGAACGTTGATCTTTGAAAATTCTGATAACGTTTTTCTTGTGAATTTCTAGGGCGTTGGCGAAGGAGTAGTATTTGTAGACTCTCCTGCACATTTCTACTAGTGTGTCGAAATTTTCGTTCCATTCAAACCTGGACTGGGACCATTCTCCAGGGAAAGGATGACCTCTGTACTTCTCAATCTCTTTGTCGCTCTTCTTGTAATCGGTGTGATTATCGGAAGCTGCTTGTTGCCACAGTTTGTTGAAGATTGGAAGAGGAAGTGACCCTTGCAGGGTTTGCATATTCTTATGAAAGAATAGCGGTAGACCTACTGCGTTGGCGTCGGCGGCTTTACTGAAATCAAAAGATAAGCCTCCTTCCTCGAAAGAGCAGTTTGGAAGGGGCTTAGACATCTCGGTGGGATCAGACATCTCAGTGTCTTCGTCAGTTGATAAGCCTGTGAGTTCGGCTGATTTTCTCACTAATTCTTCTATTTCTTCTAGTCTCGACTGGACTTGACGTAGTTTCTCTTTTCTTTCGTCTTCTGTCATTTTAGGAGCTTTCTTCTTGATTTTCGGGAGGACAGTGGTGCCTTTGAATTCTTCTAGATATCAATTTTTGGTTGTAGCTAGACAATCGTTGATGTTTGTTATCGGGGAGGCTTCTAAAATGGCAAGAAATGGAATGGAGGATGAAGTTGGTTTATGTTTCCCGAAGAACGGAATTTTCTTTTCGCATTTTTATTAGGTATTGAGAGATTATCTTACCTGTTCCATTTCCTTTGTCAGGATGTTTGTTTTGTGACTGATCGTGGATTTGTCTGCTGATGATTGATCTTTTCTCATCTCTTTTTCAGCTTCACTATTTCCTTGTGGTTGTTCTTTATCTTTCGATGTATCTGACGATATCGCATCAAATTTCAATAGTGGTTTTTCGTCAGTGTCTTTTAGATTTGTGACTGATCGCACTGCCTGAATTTGCTTACCTTGGCTTTTTTGTTTATTGGGATCATCTGGTCCTTTTTCCCGTGGTGGCTCTGTGTTACCTATTGTGTACATTTGGTAAGTTAAGACGATAATTGTTAGACTTAGAATATCTTTGGTTTTGAGTCAATCTTGGACGAGATTCCTTTGTGCCAATTGGGTTTTTCTAAAGAATCTTTGCTCACCCGTATCGCTAGTGTTTTTGGTTTGCGTATTTGACACGCTTGTGGTGGCGTCTGTAGGGTTTGCCATGTTTCCACTTGTCGAGTTTAAGGAGTTTAAACGTGCCGCGGTGTTTTCAATGCTACTTGGTGACATTTTCTCTTTCTGCTTGGTTGTTTGATCGACGTTTGTCACGTTTTTTGGAAAGTATGGACTTTTTCTTTTTAAAATTTATCTACAATTGCCGAGGATTTGATGAGTCTTGGTTTGGTACAAGTAAGGTATATGTTTGTAGACACTTTTATGAAAACGGTCGTTTTTCTAAAGAAAAAGATGCGATAAATTCTTCAGGATTTTTGATAGAACAAATTGGAGCTGTTGTTGGTATCTTGCAAAAATACTTTTTGGAGCTATAGAAGATTTTATCGGTAAAAGATGAAATTTGGATAACAAAGAAATGAAGTGGAAAGACGGATGAGGGGAACGAAAAATTCTATCTCATCCGTGGCCACGTTAAGAACTCTTTTAAATGACAATGATAACCTGTCGTGGTAATTTTTCTCAACGGAACAATTCGGATCCTTAGACCCTTCCTGGTCTAGTTGTGAAGGTTATTTTGTCAATTTAAATATTCGAGCAAGACTAGACCCTTGGTCCAATCAACCAGGACCCTTGGTCCTGGTTACGTTGTCATACCTATTTTAGGACGAGTTCCACCGAGGCATCAGTAGTATGCTCTACACGTAAGCGTGGACATCGCCCACCTTCGTCGTGCCTCCTGCGGAAAACTACAATTCCATCAAAATCTTGATCATAGTGCTTGTACTTAAGCTTAAGCTTCATCACTGAAAGGCTGAAGTGACACCAGTGTGAAATGCTCGAGCCTCACAGCACTGCTACGTGATGCACCAAAAACTCAGGAGTCAGAGTCAGAATGAGAACACCCTTGGCAAAGGCCAACATTTTAATACCATTAAGTTGAAAGTCATGATTCAAAAATCCATGAAGTGCGCATTATTAGCATGTCAAATTTGAATGATAGTATATGTGCTATGTGCCTCCTAGGTTCTACAGTTTTTTTTGCAACTGCCCAGCCAGAAATATCGATTGTGCAAGCTTGGAATATGATAATGTAGGGTGACTCTCATAGGTTTCATAGATGGTGATCAGATACTAAAATATTTAAAGCTAACAATCCAGCCAGTCATAGAAACCCTGAAGTGAAGCAACACAGGCCACATTGAGCAAGTCAGCGGGACATCTTTATCACTCAGATACTAAGTGAGAAGAGTGTATCAACAGAGAGAAGTAATGAAGATATCACATTATCAACTCTTGGACACAAATAACATCTTGAGGAATTACAAGAAAGGAATTTTATTGCGGTTCGATCACGTTTGATTGGAATTCGGTTCAAGTTTAACCGTGACATTCATAAAGAATTTGTTGCACCACATTGGATTTCATCCGATAAAATATAGAACAATTTTGAAGACATCATATCCCATATCCTATAAGCCAGCAATAGATATGTGGAAGTTTTTTTCAATGACCAAGACGATAACCCATTGAACAATATCCAAGGAATACACGCTCGTGACAGCTGACTGAAGTAGCATTAGCAAAGATACCAGTAAAAACACAACTCAAGCAACGTTCGTAACAAGTTTCTAAATCAAGCCAAGCTCGTCTGAAAAAAAGAAATTAACCCAAACTGAATTCAGTAAACAGAAACTAGGTCTCGGAAAAAAAACGACTCACTTTTCCTTAAACCAAATCGAATCAGAGCATCTCTTACTATCAGTTGCATCTGAATGCTTGATATCTCGTAGACATTTAAGATGTTCTGGTTGGTTAATTTGTCCTAAACCTTCAATGTAACATCCCGTCAGGAGAGCTCCCGGTAGAAAGACCCAGAGGAAAAAGATAGAGGTAATCTGAAATTTCATATTCTTATGCGCTCTGGCAAAGAACCTCTAGCGAGACTGAGTTTCTGAGGTACACAATGTCAATCACTCGATCTGGGCGTGAAACAGCGAATATCAGCAACCCGAGAGGTCCTTGTGGCCGTAAGGAATGCTCAGGCAAACCCTTTGTTTGCAAGCATCGCTGATGTCACTCACTTAGTGTTTCGTAAAAGAGCACGATAGGGTATAGGTCACTCCACGGCCTACGATCAACGCAGTGTGCAGTAACAAAGCGATCTTGGAAGTAGATAGTGAACGTGATAGAGGGAAAACGTTGATGCGGTTTAAGTTATATGGACAAGGAGGCCTGAGTTGGCCTGGTGCTTTATATGTTTGGGGTTCAAACTGGACGGTCACTCAATGTGTAATAGATTGAGCCTTCGACGCTGGCTAAAAATTACACTAGATCAACTTTCTTGCAAGATCCGTAGGTTGATCTTGATGAGCTTGTTAAAAAACTTGTTCAAAGTGCTACAAAGTATGTAGCAGGCTTGGATTGATCGGTCATCTAAATAAACTGGTTGATTGCACTCATACATCCAATTAGCTCAACGTTCATAAACACTACGCGATGATCAAGTGAATGGCGGACTAGGACGGACTAGATCGTGGTTCCTTTTCGTGGGTTTTGAACTCCAAACTGACAAGGAAGAACAAAAAGCTCAGCTTTTATTGACCTTAAACGTGAATTCCTCACGGTCAACCAAGCCCGAGGCAATTGTGACATTAATACGGCTTGATGGGTCTTTTTCCATGGCTGAACGCATCATCCATCTCAAATCTCCTGTGCGTGTATGTACATGGTCGTATTTACTTGCAAAAGCATCTTACTCTTCGACAAGTGGCCAAAAAGGAGGTTTTGCCTGACAGCACAAGGGGATAGTGTGAGCCCAAGGCCATCGTCTCAACCACGCTGGCAAGCCAGGGAGCGGTCGAGGGCAATCAAAGATAAGAGTAATTAATTGATTGGTTCGATGAACCAATACCAGTAATTACACTGATAAGAACAGATACTACACTTGATCTAAGCCAAAAGGCCAGAATGGATACTAAGGCACCTCATTTTGGCGTAGATGTATTAAATCATTTGAGGTCGCGTTCGATTCACGAGAGACGCAATTGCTCATCTCTTGGACCCGGCAGAGGTGCAGGGAAAGGTCACCGAGGTTGTACCGAAGAGGGAAACAGTGGCAGGGGATGATCGATCACAAGAGGACTTGATCGGAACTGAATGGTTCGAACAAGGTTTCAAGGAGAAACGGCAAAGTCTTGTATTTTAGTGTTGATGCTGCTTTCGAAAATGACGTGTCAAGATAATCGTCTCTTCCAGCTTCACATTGTGCTGATATGCCTCATGTGAGGTGACCGGCGCGCGTGAAGAGTTTAACCTGCAAACTCCACGAGGTTTGACTTCACTCCACAATCCTACCAAAACACAGTGCGACTAGGACAAACCGAAAGTGCAAATGATGGCACAGTTGATTGCGGAAGAGGCCAAAACAGGACCTGAGAATGTTGAAGTCTATGTCCTTTGAGCAATTTGGCATCACGTTATGTGTACATTTGGTATCAAGATGTGTATAGGCATCCAGGATTCACCGAAAGCAGGAAGAGGACACAGCATAGGCAGTTGATATTATAAAAAACTTTCATTTGTCCTGATCACCCGACAGTATACTAACGAGCTTGTACGCAGTCTTTCCGCGCATCAATAAAATGAATTCACCTGCTAACAAATCGCTATCTTGGATGACATTGTCACGCAATGGCTGATGATTGACGGTGATTGCGCCGCTTTGCTTCAGGCTTCGCACTTCTCCTGCAGGGACGATATGCATTCCGAGTTTCCAAGTCAGATTAGACCACAACACTCATGTTCAAGATGATCTCAACTGACCCTTCGATTTACATAAGCCTGAGAGCACTGCGATGCTATCAATACTGCAGCCAAGCACTTTGTTGGATTGCAAGCGTATGTGATGTGGCGATCCATCGAAAGCATCTTGAAATTGATTTGTCGTCAGCATTGAAAGGTTTCCTTTGGAGGGATGAAGTATTTCGGTAGCTGATAATGCTTGTGAGAGCCCTTCAGCTATAAATCAAAGGATATAACAAACGCATCAGCTCGATCTAAGCTACATGCTTCAAGTCAAACATATTGAAAGACCTACATCCATGTACTAGAAGAATGATTTCTTGTGCAAGGAGTTTTTGAGGTTCGCGGCGTTGTCTGTCACCTTTTTGATGATCGTCCATAACGCGGTTGATTACCTCCAGAGGTAAAAACGTTAACATTCGAAGATACTTATCTATCTCACTATCTGGAGTCCGTAGGAATGCCTGATAAAGTCATACATTAGCAAAATAGTGGCATCGGTGTTATGTGAAAAGGTAGCTAACCTGATAGAGGTCAACTGGTGGGGTAAGTCTAGATGATAACCAAAGCGCGTTACCAGCACTTTTACCAAACTTTTCTCCCTTATGATTTAGTAAGAGTGGTAGTGTAACTCCATAACTTTGTGGTATTTCTGTTTCCACAAGTTCTGACGAAGATTGGTTGTTTTCTTTTTGATGTGTACCAATTTTGGTCATGATTTCAATCCCACTCATAATGTTCCCATATTGATCGCTACCACCGAGTTGGATCGTACAGTCATATCGATGTCTCAATTGATTAAAGTCGTATGCTTGTAGTAATTGATATGTAAATTCGGTAAAAGAGATACCAGCACCAGAATCCATTCGCTGTTTAACGCTGCGTGTTCATTGAAACGGTTGTCTGATCAGCACTCGTACGTCAACAAGAAGCCACAATTTTGAAAATCGTAAAGCAATTCGAGCAAACGCTTCACCTGTCTCTGGCAAGCATAGACGCAATTCTGGCTATTTTTCCTACAGAGCCCAAAAAATCCAACAGGGTTAAACCTGAAAGCCATTCCATATTGTTTTTCACGCGATGAAGCCATATTTGAGGTGATTTAGAATCTTGATGATCATCAGTGTGGCGAACTCGTGTTTGAGCATGCTTCAGAGCGGAGTCCAATATTTTGTTGACTTGTTTGTGGAGGCATTCCACATTAGAATCGACCAATGAACGTGAAAGGCTTGTACGTTCAGAGCTCCGACCAGAAGGATCACCTACTATCCCGGTTCCACCGCCGAGCTAAAGAACACAAGTGATCCAGTCAGTCAAAATAATGACGATAGTAGATATAAACTTCAACAACTTACAAGAACGATAGTCTTGTGACCATTGAGAGCAAAGTGAACGAGTCCGATAAGAGCCAACAAATTCCCTACATGTAGAGAGCTTGCAGTTGGATCGATACCTAAATAGATCGTCCTCGGTTGATCTATCAGATGTTGACGTACTGCACGACTTAGGTGAAGATAAGATTTCAGATCGTAAAGGTTGCCCAGAAGAAGGTTTTTTCATGGATCTTGACGGACCTGGTGAGTTGTGCAATGAGTTGACGACTTTCCAATTTATGAATCACATCTTGAGAATTGTTCGATTGAGGAAATTCCAATTTTGATGGACTGTAAGTTGTCTTTGAAAAGTAAACTGGTGAGAAGTTGGACATCCATCTTTGAGGATGGGAATGAGTGTTGGGTCTCAAAGTGAGCCGAAACTGTTGATGGACAAAGTGCCAGTTCATGAAATGATAAATCACAGTTTTCAAAAAAGTCAAGCAAGCTGATTGAATGCGGGAATATTTGGAAAACTTGATCGAAAATGTTGTATGGCTTTAGACAATGGTGTTTGAGAGGTTTTTCCCATCCCAACTCTATCATCCTCCAAAGCTGACATTGCTCACTCCGAGTCCCAAGTTCCAATTCGTCGCGTCATTTTCTTCTCAATCACATTCAAAACTTTCAAAGCATACAACCTGGCCACAAAAGCGCCGTCTAGTCGATTCAACTCACAGGCAGCTCTCTTAACACGTACTTTGGGAACTCACCAAGTTTTTCGCGAATCTCTAATCGATGGCTACGAATCGGCCAGCCGGTCCTTCGAACAACCGAAGGGGCGATGAAATCGATGATAATGCTCGAATCTTTATCGAATTTATTGAAGATGATGTTAGTTAACGTTCAATAGGGTCTTCTTACCTGAATATCTTCGTTGATCATTACTCTTAATCAGACGCGTAAACCGAATTATAGCGAACTAGTGAAAAGCATGCTTGAGAAAGGCGAGCGCCGCTTGGTCGTCAATGTCGATGACCTGAGAGACTATAACCGCAAGTTTTGCGATCTGTGCGTTCAACTTGCATCTCCCTCTCAAGTAGCCCATCGAGCTGCTTTGAGATACCCAGCTGATTGATCAAAACATCTAGTCTTTTGAAGGAACCTATCGAATATCTCAATGCCTTCGACGTGGCGCTCAATAGTATTGTTAAGACACTCGATTACTCTCCAGAACAGAATGAACAAAAGTATTACATCGGTAGGTTACCTTCTTATATGGTCTCAAGCTGAAAATAAGGTTTTGACTGGCTTTTGCTCCTATAAGGCTTACGGGGCTCGTTTGGTGATCATCATGTCAACCCTCGCACATTACGAAGTCACATGATTGGCAAAATTATCTCCTTGGAAGGCATTGTCACGCGTTGTAGGTCAATTGTCATCGCGTATCCCTCCATCTCGACGCAGAATTCCACTGATGTGATTATTGATCATGTCGACTTTTGCGGTTCAGGTAGTCTTGTGCGTCCGAAAGTAATCAAGAGTGTCCATTACTGTCATGCCACAAATGTCTTTCATGGACGTGAATATCGCGACCAACTTAGTAGTGGAACAGGAGACACAAGCAATGTATGTGATGATATCATTGGACGAAACCGAAACTTTATTGAGATTTACTACTTTCTTAGTCACTCTATCCGCAAGAAGATGCGGACGGGAATACTTTACAGACGGAATACGGGCTTTCAACTTATATGGATCATCAAACGATCGCCATTCAGGAAATGCCTGAACGTGCACCTGCCGGGCAGCTACCTCGCAGCGTTGAAGTGGTCATGGACGATGACTTGGTCGATCGATGCAAGCCTGGTGACCGTGTTCAGATAGTGGGGATGTATAGAAGTCTCGGGAGCAAGGGAGCTGGCGGAGGGAGTGCTACATTCAAGTGTGTGATGATCACTGGTTATTACAAAGCTGCTCCATACAGTCAAGCCGGGAAACTGATGTGCTGACTTCGGCTATGGCAGAACCCTCATAGTGACCAACAACATCGTTCTTTTGTCCTCAAAAGCTGGTGGAGGAATTGCACAAGCTCAACTCACCGAGATGGACATGCGAAACATCAAAAAGATCGCAAAGAGGCGAAACGTGATCAAATTACTGGCGGAATCGTTGGCTCCGTCGATCTTCGGTCACGAACATATCAAGAAGGCCGTTTTGCTTTTCCTTCTCGGGGGTATGGAGAAGAACTTGACAAACGGGACCCACATCAGAGGTGATATCAACATGTTGATGGTAGGAGACCCCTCAACAGCCAAGTCGCAGATGTTGCGATTTGTGCTCAACACCGCTCCTCTAGCTATTGCCACGACTGGCCGTGGATCGTCTGGAGTTGGTCTTACAGCCGCTGTCACCACTGACAAGGAAACAGGTGAACGTCGACTGGAGGCAGGGGCCATGGTCCTGGCAGATCGCGGGGTGGTTTGTATTGATGAATTTGACAAAATGTCAGATGTTGATCGGGTAGCAATCCATGAAGTTATGGAGCAGCAAACGGTCACAATAGCCAAAGCTGGGATTCACACCTCTCTTAACGCGCGTTGCTCAGTAATCGCTGCTGCCAATCCTATCTATGGACAATACGACGTTCACAAAGATCCCCATCGGAACATCGCACTTCCTGATTCATTACTGTCTCGATTTGATCTTCTGTTCATCGTAACAGATGATACAGACGAAGAACGGGATCGTCATATATCTGAGCATGTCTTACGTATGCATCGTTATCTTCAACCCGGTGTCGAGGAAGGAACACCGGCAGTCGACAGTCTAGAACAAAATCTTTCAGTTGGCGTCGGGCCTGATTCCAACGACCATGGATCTGTGAAGGAGACCGTTGTTTTTGAGAAGTTCAATCCATTACTACATGCAGGCGTCACAGGAGACGACCAACGCCGGAAAGAAGTGTTATCCATCGCATTTGTGAAGAAATTCATCCAATACGCCAAAAACACGTGTAAGCCCAGCCTTTCACAAGATGCAGTCGACTACATCGTCAATGCGTATTCCTCTCTACGTAATGACGACTTGCAATCAAATCAGAAAAAGGTGAATACATGAAGCTCTTGCTTAGGATCTGTGAACCATTCAATCTGACCAGTCTGTCGAAACTCTTTTTGTAGACTTCTCCATTGACGGCCCGTACCTTAGAAACTCTGATCCGTCTAGCTACTGCACATGCTAAAGCAAGGCTATCCAACTCTATAAGTGTTGCAGATGCTGAAGGTGCTGAAGCGATTCTCAGGTTTGCCTTATTCAAAGAAGTACTCAAAAGTACTCGAGCTACCAGCTCCAAGAGGCGTAAAACCAACAAGGCAAAAGGAACACCTGTTGATGATGAAACGGATGAAGAGGATGAAGATGCAGATGCGGATGGTAGTGACGAAGAGCCCAATACTAACACTGCGAAAGCGTCACAAACCCCTTCAACGTCTCGACATGCAACCCGTGCTCGTGCGCAAAAAGGGACTCAAGCAACTACTCACTCCATTGCAGATCAAACTCAAAGCTTATCTCAACTTAATCTCACCGGTGATCACCATCAAGATACGATGAATTTGGATACCGACGTGACTGGAACGGTTGGGAATGAAACACAGAATCTTTCATCTTCAGCTCCTGTAACGGAGCCATCGTCAAATAATATAGCTGATGGTCCCATTACGATCGAAAGGTTTGTCTGTCTTCTCAGTTCGATGAATTATGCTTTGCTTTGTGAAAGTTGTCATCAATTATACCTGACTACTATCTCGCTCAATTTTTTTCATCATCATTAGGATAAAGTTGTTCAAACGACGAATGGGTGAGACGTTTATGAGACAAGATGAAGATATGATGACACAAGCAACTTTACTCCCACAAGTCAACCAAGGCTTGTCGGAAGAAAATACATTCTCGCCCAGTGAAGCTGAAGCGATCTTGGTCATCATGAATGATGAGAATTCTATCATGTTTTCGGATGGCAGTAAGTTATTCACTATTCTCTTTGTATCGTTTCATGATTCTAGCCAAGCTAATGTTGCTTTTATTACAGCTATATACAAACTTTGATAAGACTATTATCATATTGGACAGTGTTGTACCAAATAGTTTTATGGCTAAACAAACTGTAGATATTCATCAACTAGACTTTTGGCAACACTGACTCCAATAGTGTACAATAATATTAAGAATCGTTTTAAACAGCAGCATCTATGTCTTTTGCCTAGGTATATTGACATTATGATTACGAACATTCGTTCTCTTCTAACGATTACTTCGATTCGTCCTTGTTTCTTTTCAACTTGAATTTGTTTTGAGATGTTTGACATATGGATTGTAAGGATAAGCATTTGTCTATGAAGTGCCCAAGAAGGGATAGAATTCTTTTTTTACTGGATAGTGTTAATTACCTCTGATCAGTAGTTGAGTGTGAAGGCAATGGGATGTTTGAATACTAGAACATCAGGATTTCTTTTCTAACAGTATCAAGGTTAGTTCCAATAACTTGATGCTAGCATGGGATAGGATGCTTCACTACCGTCTCTTTTTCTTTTGATGCATGTCCTATATCACTGATCAATCCAGACTGGTTGAAGTACCAATATTGATTGATGTTTCGGTTCCTTTTGACCGGATAGTATATGTACACTACTGTTTATGATAGTGATACCCTTTCTATAGTGAACTCCCCTCATGAGTCTTACCTTCCTTTTGTGTTCATTCACAAAATTGATGTTTTCCATTGCTTCTACCATTTGGTTTCCCTATGCAGCTACAACAGTAGTCTGGGGTTATATTTTGCATGGTTTCCCTATTTCCTGCCCTTGAGTTGCAGCTTTGTATGTAACAGGAATGTTTTAGATATAAGCATAATGCTCCATCGCTGTACGAGATATGTGTATAGTGAGCAATGGAGCTTTCGAGGGAAGTCTTATTGATCGTGCTGTTCGTCTTTTTGACGATGCATTTCAACATTCGACGACAAGACCCATACACCTCAATCATCTAGAACACGAAAACATCGAAGCCATCGATCGACTGGCATTGCTGTAACTTCTCGAACGCCAACCCATCTTGGTCACATTCTACAGCTTCAGATAACCTAATTCAAGATGTCGGGTCGACAACAACGTGTGATGGTTCAACCCATCGTGAGATCCATTTTTGATCGATGTTATGAAATGGGTTCATCGCGACTGATGTGTTTATGCGATCATGTATTTTAGAATGTTATTTTCAAACATCTCCAGGCTGGTCAGCTGGTTCATATCTGGCTATACGACAACACGGAATTCAGGCTCGAAGGAAAGATCATTGTGAGCTAATTTTCATTACTTTTGAATCAGCTTGACGGGTGATGCTCTCATCCTTGGCTGACAAAAAGTAGTTTAGAGGATCGGTATTGCTCTCAGTCTGAAGAGAGCGAGCGACGATCTCATCCCACCTACTCTGTAGTCTTTGTCACCTATATTCCTGACGGTTCATGTCACAACTTTCGCGTCTCTTCATCCAATACTCAAGCTCATCACTCACGGTGCTTTTTCATTTTTTTGATTTCTTAGGGTTTTGATGAGTTCATGAATGTAGTACTTGATAACGCGTCTGAGGTCTGGGTTAAAGCCAAGAAGGGAACTCCTCACCGGGAGGCTGTTGAGAAGGGAACTCGAGTACCGCTAGGTGGGACAACTTTCATCATCCAACTGGTTATGTTCAAGTCTTTCTGACGCGCCTTGTTGTTTTGCCCGTATCAATAATAGGTCGTTTACTACTCAAAGGAGAAAACATCACCCTGATTGAAGCGCTGAAATGAATGAACCAAAAATTTTCACCAATCCCGGTCATGCTTCTCAACTCTATTTGAAAATTCGACTCTCTTAGCTACTCCATTACAACTTTGGCGATTCTTGAATTTGACGAGTCGATATTTAAATAGATCAAAACTGTTTAGTCAATCATGATTTGAAGTCCATCCTGGTTTTGTGAATATCTGTCGAATCATGGAGAAAAACAACACCTGTCAGAAACTATTGGGGTGATGGCAATTCATGCAATTATACCTTGCAAATGTACTCAAGCCTCACCGATCTACCTGGTGATGTTACCATACTACAGATTTGACAAATTTCATCTTGGGATTGTCATCTGCGTCTAGAAATTTCATTACGCCCACTTTGAACAGCCAAAATTCTAGACCGCTCAGCATCTGGAGTTCGTGTGACTGTGGACCGCACTGTTGAGATCATGACTGATATCAGACTGGTACTGAAGATTGATTGCTGATCATATCTATTGAAGACGGTTCAAGATCACATCCCTTCCTTTGTTCTGCCCAATATTATCCGAGAAAAGAAGAGAAGCAAGTGACCGGTGATAATGCATTACTCCATGGGAAGCTGTCAATATTTGTCAAGAGTCCTTTGAAGTCACACCCGTTGACAAAGAGAACTGGGAAGAAACCGCTATTGCCAATGCACACTTGATCTCCATCTCCATGTTAACCTTGAGGACGGCAACTCAGGAGAACTATGTATGCATGTGCTCCGTATGAGTTCGTATATTGTTATCCGAGTCGAAGTCGTTCTGAGTCGAGACTCGACCCAACAGCTCTCAACGCCAGGGGACTTTCACACTCGATGACAGCTATGTTCCAGCTACGTGACACCTGTGTGATTCTGCTATAAAATTCAAGATCGACTTTGATGACTTCATGAGATCCTCCAGAGACAGATCTACATACAGACACTTCAGTCTTGTCTTGATCACTCTGAAAAGATAACTACGAAAAATGGCCTCCCAAACAACCGATTATCTTGGCGTGTTCGTTGATTTTATTCCCTATCAAGTTCTCCTTCGAAAGACTTTTTCAGACCCACCAATATGTGTTCCTCGTCGGTAGTGCTTACGCATTATTTGTAGCTGGCGGTGGGCTCATAGGGTGAGTAGTCCAAATGCAGCTCATTTGATTAGATGCGTATGTTCAAAGTCTAGGTTTTGATCGTGATTGAGCATTCGCATCGATCTCATCATTTCACTCTCGTAGTTATTTGAAAGCGTCTAGTGTACCTTCGTTAATCGCGGGTGGTGGCTCTGGTACGTCCTTCGCTCCATGATCATACCTACGTTTCGCACCTGAATGGCATTCAAGCTGAACGTCATCTCCTCGTCCATAGGCGCACTGATTGGGCTGGGTGCATATCGTGCACAGGTTCATGGAAAGCCAGATTTGGTTTTCGGTATGCCACTCTCTCAACTTGACACGAAATTGACGCGCACTTCAAAAATATTATGATCGAGTGCAAGGGTTTGATAAGCTAACCCCCATGTGTTGATTCATCCTCGAAGCTGTTAGCCTTGCATTGTCGATCTTCATGGGTAAAAGGTTTTTGAACTCTGGTAAACTGATGCCTGCAGGTATCACTTCTGTAAGACCTTTTGATTTACTTATAATCAAGTGAATAGAAACTGATCATTCCCGTCAAATCCCTTCACTTGAATCTTTTAGATTGTATCTATAGCCATGGCAATTCGTTATGGACTCAGGCTATTGAAGAATTAAGAGTCTTTCTATGAAATATCTTGATAAAACAGCTGTTACAAGATGTAATTTGTCATACCAATATTTGGCAATTCAAATGATGCTTTGCTACCAATATTGGGCACATAGATTACTGACAAGGTCAACTTACCTCAAGGAAGCGTCCTGCATGGGGTATTTTCATGGTCTTTCATATACACGAAAGTCACAATGAGGTCAACAGGTATGGCATAAACACATCAGTTCATCAACCTTGAAAAATTTCGTTGAAAGTTGGATTTGTGTTGGTCATATTGGACTAATACACTGGCACAATGTTCTTGAAAAAGTTGAGTTAACAAAGGACCTTGGAGTCTCTTATCCTTATTGGACTAAATAAAGATTCATGGAGCCATATTCCACCAACAGACCAGCACTGCAAGTTGATTTGACTCTGACTGTTCAAAGCTTTTTGCTGATGAAAAATCATCTGTACACCAAATCATCTGTACTACACAGAGCATAGAGATAGACATATTGGCCCTTGGAGGCCCGCAAGTTATTTTGCACTATATAGTCAGGGTTTCCTACCTCACAAGATATAATGTCCACCTCTAAGCTGATTATGCTCAGGTGAAGTTCACTTTAGAGATGGATATTTGTTGAGTGCACTGCTAGGGCAAAAAGAGGCCTCATCTATGAGCCCTTGAAGCACAAACTTCCAAGGTTAGTTCTAATACTATGATAGCTTCCTGGCTATGATTGTATGTCCCCAAGTCCAAGGCCTTCCCAGGTGCTTTGCCAAGTCAATTTTCTGACTAGCAGTCTCTCCTTTGCATGTATACAAACTTAAAAGTTTAGCGTTTTATAGCTTCTGATGAAAATTAGACCCATGATTGAACGTCCAAGTGCATGCGTGAGGTCAACAGACAAGATTTAGAGATCTTGAATTAGTTTGTGGGGTAAAGATTCAGTGATCAAGTGAGAAGATTTGGTTGGATTTGCAGAAAATCAGTGGGCAATTATACAAGAATGGAGCCTGTGACAACAAAACAACTGCTCTCCATCAGAGATATCCGGATTATGCCATAGATGATAGAGGGCAGGAGAAATCGATCAAAGATGTCATATTAACCCATTAAAGCTTCAATTTATTCCCTTGAGAGCTTTTGGCGTATCTCCTTGTGGTTTTCGGAGCAGGATCTCATCATGATATGTGGTGTTTCCCCTTGAGTTCTCCAATTGGCAAGACGCTGGCTGTCTGGAGTGACTCTGGACTGCATAATGATCGAGACTGTCAGCTGGCGTGACATATAGGTTCTTGATGATTAAGGTGACATCTCTTGAGTCGGTGTTTACCATTTGATCAGCTCATCAAGTCTGTCGAATCACTCAGTCATCAACCCTTCATCATCATCTTCGTATCATCTTCGTCTTACTCTTCAAGTCTCTCAACTTTCTTCAATGTCGGATCCCATCAAGGAACTATCAGCTCATCTTGCGGCTCTTTACCACAATCCGGACCCTAGTCTAAAGTCTCAAGCAAATGAATGGTTACAAAATTTCCAAAAGACCGTCAGTCATCGCTCTCAGATTATCTAGCGAGCATTGCCTCGCTTATCATACGCCCTTCCAATCGTTTTCTTCGCGAATGGCTCCTTGGCGGATTTCATCACTACACGAATTCTGACTCAGGCCGGTTTGTGGCATGTTTTGCTTCCACCAAAAAACTCAATACTTTACCTATTCACTCTGATATTCAGGAAGAAGCATGGCTCACTGCCGACCTAATCCTCCGTGCACCTGATAGCTCTCTGGAATCTAAGCTGTTCGCTGCTCAAACATTTCGTGCAAAGGTATGAACGTATATAACGAAATTTAGGCCAAGTGATTAATATCTTGGTTGTTCTCGTCCTTTGCAGATCACCTTTGACCTTGAACAGCTCCCAGCTCCTCATCGGCTACAGCTCCGGGACTCTTTATTGACCGTCTTGACAGATTTTGCCACTGGACCCGCTAAGATAGTCCTTGTACACTTATGTCTGAGCTTGGCCGATCTAGCACTACAGCTGCCGGAATGGCCAACAGTCATAGGAGACATGACAGAAAAGTTTGGGAAAAGCCCGGAGACTGTTCCAATCCTCTTAGAATTCTTGACCGTATTTCCTCAAGAAGTGTTGGGTAACCATCGGATCAAGATCACTGTATGTTCACTCTGACGTTCATCACTTTTAGAACCTCTCATTGATATTCATCATTAAACCGTAGAATCAATGGAGTTCCCCACATACTTCTCAATTGGTATCAGACACACTTTCAATGTATCTGGCTGCCCAAGGTGCGATGTCCTCGGTCTTTGGTTCAAACTGAAGGAGCTCTAACCTAGATCATTCATTCAAAGGCATCACAATACCGATCAAGTCTCAAGTTTTCAAGTGTTTAAGCGCTTGGCTACGGACCGGTGAAATTTCAGCTTCAGTTGTCGGTACCCCGAACGTTCTGAGCTCGGCTTTTAACGCACTGAGTGAGGATGAGCTGTTCGAAGCGGCTGTTGATCTCATAGTTGATCTGATTCACGAGACTCAAGAAATCGACGATAACATGGCACTTATCGAAAGAATAGTCTCATTTTTAATCGCCCTTCAACCCAAACTGGCTCAAGACCGGGAAGATCCAGACATGATGAGAGGCTACTGTCGAATTTATGTCGAAGCTGGAGAGTGGTACACCCCCTTGATCCTTCGACATCCCGATACCTTCCTACCAATCGTTCATGCCATCCGTTCATGCTGCGATTATGAAGATCTAGATGTAGTCGGGATCACCTTCAACTTTTGGTACCGACTTTCCAAGGGGCTTTATCGCAAGAGGCTTGAAGGCGAGATGAAACCACTGCTTGATGTATATTCCAGCCTGGTTCAGACAATCATCGGTCACCTGCATTATCCTAACGACATGAGTACACATACCGGCCAAGAAGCTGATGCTTTCCGACGATTTCGACACAACATCGGCGACACTCTCAAAGACTGCTGTTATGTTCTCGGTGCTTCTTTGTGCTTGAAGAGGTCGTATGACTTGATTGTACGAGCGTTGGCGAACAGCACGTCTTCTCGTTGGCAAGATATCGAAGCGCCTCTGTTTTCCATGCGCACGATGGGCGCCGAAGTCGATCCCAAGGATGATGAAGTCTTACCTCTGATTATGGATATCATTCCCAAACTACCAGCTCACCCTAAGATACAATATGCTACAATCTTGGTCCTTTGCCGATATACAGAATGGACTAATCTGCATCCGGACAGCATACCATTTCAACTTCAGTATATTTCAGCCGGATTTCAAGATCCTGCCGAAGAGGTTAGATTGGCTGCAGCTCAGGCGATGAAGTTTCTATGTCGAGATTGCTCACAGGTACGCTCTTTCCATTGTTTCCATTCATTTGCGGCACAGGTCATGAATCCAACAACTCCCTTGTAGCACTTAGTGTCGTTTTTACCTCAACTCCACACTTTCTATCAAACGGTTTCGTCAACTTTGGGCAAAGACGACATGACGGAGCTATCGGGTGCGCTCGCTCACATCATAGCGGTGATGCCGGCACCCGAAGCCTCACAAGCCCTCCAGACCTTCTGTATGCCCCTTGTGGAGAATATGCACAACATGGTGGCACAAAAAGTGCCACTGGGACAAGAGGGTGCCATTCAGCAGCTTTCAGGTGCGTAAAATTGCTTTGGCCGGATATCGTCTTGCTTTTCCCTGATCCTTTACGCTCCGTAGACACCCTGGAAACACTCGATACATTTCTTTCCTACGTACCTAGCCTGGCAGACCACTTACAGCCTGAATGTAGCAAGACTCTTGAACAGATCTGGACAGTTCTGGACGGAGTGCTCGGCTCGTATGACAAAAACTTCAAGGTTTCCGAGCGCGCATGCGCTGTCATCCGACGCGGCCTTCAATTCTTTGGGAGATTTTGTTTACCTTTGTTAGTTAGCATAGTTGACAGGATGACGGTCTCTTATGAAAGGTCAGGGTGTCCCAGTTACTTGTGGATTACTGGCAAAGTGGTCGGTATGTTTTCGGAAACACGAGATCCCGGGCTTGAGTCTTGCTTGAAGATCGCCTTTGAAAGGCAAAGTGTCCATGCGTTCTCTACTATAAAGGAGGCAGGGGCGGAGCACACTTCTGATGGTATGTATTAAATGTTCTTGTCTGGAGATCAACGCCCAACCCCATCTGCTAATCTTCTGTCATTCTGTTGACTTCTTTTGTAGTGATCGATGATTACATTCATCTTCTTTTGGTCTTGTTAGAGTCTTATCCTCAGATCATTGCTTCGTCTCCCTGTTTTCCTCCCTCGTTTCCAATCGTTCTCGCTTCACTTGAACTTTACGACCCTGGGCCGTTGTCGGCAACATTGGACTATGTACGAGAGATTGTAGGCCATGAAAGTCTTGGTGTACAGCGACCTCAAAATGGCGTAGACGCACCTCAGGCACCAGCTGGCTTTGCCTTACTGGCAGCTCCTATTAGATCCGTTGTTACACAATATGGCTTCCTCCTTTGTGAAGCCCTTTTGCGAAGGCTCCTCTCAGATCTACCCGAAGATCTCTCATCATCAGTGATCATAATATTCCGATTATTAGGCGAGCACTTTCCCGCAGAGTTGTCAACATGGCTTCCTCCTATAGTGGAGCAGTTACCGGTCAAGTTGGCTTCTTCCGATGATAAAGCTACTTTCATGGTAACCTTCAACAAGTCAGTAGATTCTCCCTCATGGCTTTCTCCCGAGGCCGCAAGACTGATGTACAATGTAACAGTGCGATCTCTCAAGGCCAAGGTGGGCTTGTTAAGGAAGCCATCTTGGTCCTATTCAAGGCATCAAGGAGAGAGCGCGCCCGTGAAAGATTCAATTCAGACAGAAGATCTTAGCATTTAAGGAGTGGCATTTCTAGTGGCATTGCGTTCTTCAAATCATCTGTAGCTACCTACTCATCATCAAGTGACTCATTTTTGTGAATACAAGCGTAAACCTTTCTGATCATTTGTACGTGTGATGATTCTTTCCTCGTTCTGATAAAGCTCAAACTGGGCTATCTTGGAAGAAATCATTATCATTTCAGCAATCTGAGTTTACCTCAAAACACCACAAAAGTATTTCAAGTGTGCTTGCTCACTTATGATGTGGGTCTTAATGTGGATTTTCACATTCATTGCAGCTGCCTCATGTGATAATGGAGTTAAATGCAACCAGCTCTTCTGGTGGTTTGTTTGATCACAGTACAGCTCAGATTAGATAAAAAAACTGCGTTGGCTCCTGGGAGAGAACATCATCATTGTGACCTTGTGTCATGGATCCATTGGGTGGGTGTGCTTAAGGTGTTCCTCAAAGCTTGAAATTTGTGGGAATGTTAAGTTTGAGTATACCAGTGTCCAGCTACTTGGTCCACAGTTGAACTTTGCTGCGATTTTCTTCCAGTGGCACAGCCTCTGACTTTGCGTAGATACCAGGCCACAACATCAACCAAGCAAATCCTGATGGCTGGGCTAGCCTTCCCTCAGGTTTTGACCAAAGAGCAAAGCCTGAGGAAGGCCTATCTCATCTGCTTGGCTCATGTTAATGATCTAAGCAGATGATGAGCCAGGAGAAAGGAGAACAAAAGGGGGAAAAAAGTTGGAAGGAAAAAGGTAGACAAGTTGAGGAAACCTCCAAGCTTGTTATGCTCACCTCTCCCTGGGCACCAATTTTGGCAACTGTGACTGAGGCACAGGGCAAATAAAAAAAGTAAAAAGATGAGGAAAGGTAGCAACTGTGCTGCTACACATGGTAAAAGATGTACTCAGTCACGTGGTGGACGCGGGTTGTGAATTTGAGGCAGGCCCAGGCACGGATTTTGAGCCTTTCAAAGGCACACCTATAGTGGGGGCACTGAGGTGTGCCTCTGAGCTCTTTAAATCCCTCAAAAAAGCAAAAAAAGGAGGTAAAAAACCGCTCAACAACACCAAAGATAGCATCTTTTGTAGTGCATAATGATTAATACTGCTGGAGAGTGCTGTACATTTCATCAACAATTATCAAAAAAAGTGCTGACATTGAGCTTGGTGGTGGTTTGTTGATGCATTCACTTCAGCAGACATCATGAATCCTGTCCATTGCTTTCCAAATCCAATGGTAGGTTGGTTCTACTTGTCTGAGGCTGACTGTGACAAGGATGATTTGCTTTTTGGCATGATGTGAAAGGAGTCTATGTCTGACAGTGGCTTGGAGATAGGGGATTTGTTGTAAGTTTAGCACTTTGAGATGTGATTTGAAAAAAAATGATGTAAATGGGATTGTTCAGGACCACGGAGAGCTCCTGTAGAGGTGTGTGATGTAAAAGATTTTATTTTCTTATGTTTGCTATGTATTGCTGTGGATTTCACGGCATCTACAAAACTCTTCACAATTGTGTAGGTATGAATTTTGCAGTCGACAAAGTGCTTTACTTCTGGCTAGGCATTATTGAGGGAGAAGCAAGGGATCTGGTCAAGTTTTTATGAATGTAAACTGTGGTGAAGTTTGTGTAGTGTAGGAAGATTTTGCACAACATGCACCTTGATAAGAGCTCTCCAGGGTCCTGATAGTTCACCCAGAATCACACAGCAACTGGGTGGCATAGACCTAACCCTAATGTTGGCATGCCAGCCCCAAAATTGGGCCTAAAAGGCCAGCCCCTGGTTTCACGCCCCGCTCACCACATGAACTCAGGTGAAATATCACATGACTTGAGGAGACATACAACACATATCTACATTAAGGAACCTCTCACACCCCTTTCCAACAGATGATTGACACACAGCTCTCACATCACTTAACCCTGAACACAAAACAAACTGGTTTTGAGGGTGGTGATATGAAGCTCTAACATGAAGTATATTCCAAAGATTCTATGACATACTTCAACCAGTTCTTTCATGACATCAAATGTATGATCAGATGTAATGAATGATGAGACCCCTGTTTTTTGTGTGAGGTATCCTCTGGTCACATAATGTGACATTGCTTGAACTCTTCTCCCATTCTGACTGAAATTGTCTTGGGATACCTTCAAGTTCCACAACAAAGTTGGATGTGAGTTGAGCACCATTGGGTACTGAGTACTTCTACAAGAATCTAATGAACACATTATGTCAAGAATATCAACATTAACATGAAAACCCCAACTCAATCTCTAATCACAACATATCCTTTTCTCTTCTTTTTTGTGTCTTTAAATCTCTCAAGTTCTGAAGCTCTGGATGGTTGCCAAAAATTTACAAAAAAAATTGTCTTCTGCATTTCAATAAAGGAATTCAGAGAACAATGTATACATACATGATCTAGCATTTATTTTCCTGAAAAAAAAAAGAAATACACAAGAGAAGGCCTTGAGTATGGAAAGTGAATACCCAGTGTTCTCTGATTGAGAAGTCTACAGGAAGTTCATTGTTTCCATGAAGTCCATTTCCCAAAATTGAATGAATTCAGACACTTTACATGCATGTTCTGATTAGTATTTCTGGTTAGATAAACAAGTTTATACATAGTCTCTTTCAAAAGTTTCATAGACATGCCGCTCTAGGACATCCCCACTCCTTGATTTCTGTGTAAGACTGTCAAAGTCAGACTCCAACATATGAAACATCTTGGCCAGAGTTGATACTTTCAAAGCTGTAGCTATATATCCATTTTGTTTGAATTAGGATGCCTTGTGAGGATTTTACCATTGGAATCATTTGTAAGATATGGTATATTAATTCTGTATGCCACAAAATGAAGTGGGCTAGTGTCTCCTGATCACAAATTGTCTGTGCTTTGACAGACCACTTGCAATAGGTTTTGAAGATGACACTATTGTCTTTTTGACCATTTTTCAGACCCTCAAGTTTGGATTGTAAGATAAAACAAATGTAGAGATGGAAGTGGTGTAACTGGTGTACAAGTGCTTCTGGAAAAGATACAACACATTTACTCTGCCAGCCGTGACTGATGTGTTGTATCTTTTCCGGAAGCACTTATCTGATTTGATTTTTTCAAAGTAAGATAATTTGAAGATTTTCTTAATGCCTGTACCTGATTTCAATTGTTTTCAGTGTGAAATGAGTGGAAGCTTATGAAAACATTTTGTCAGGAGTGTGTGAGTAAAAGTTTTGTATATCAATCCCTGCTGTATAATCATGTGGCCAGAAGTATACTTCATTTCAAGAATATTGTTCAATTCCTCCCTTGGTCCAGACTCATATTGATGTCTATGTTTCTGGTTCTGTGATTCTATCTGTTTTGGAGGGGTGGGAAACATTATCAGAAAATTGGGTGTTAATCTCCAGCTATCTTCATTAGGATTTATTCCTAGAGGCTCTCCTGCCCTTGCCTTTTTAGGAGGTCTGTTTTGTGAAACACAAAATCTATCACACATCTTCAACCCTTGAGAACTTAACAAATCTAAACTGAGGTGGTTCCTTGAGCTTAGCCTTTCCATCTCAAATTCACTCATTGTGGATTCTTCTTGATTGCCTGTTAGATTGACAGGAAAATGTGTTGTAGTTTGTGGCCCAAGAGATATATATCCTGCATCCAATTTTGTCCATCACATAATTTGTGAGGCTGTTTTGGAAGATAATCATCAAGTGATTGAGAGCCCCAGACCTCATAATTTTCCTGCAGCTTTTGATTGTCTATGGTTTTCTGATGTTTGCCACTGGATTTGTGCCTTGTGTGCTTGTGCAAAAGAGTTGAGTGACAACTCAGTATTTGATGGACTTTCTTCAACTTGTAAAATTGTGTTCATAGATGTAGCCATGTGATTTAAGATACACAACCTCCCCACCAAACAATTATGTACTGAGATGTATCATCTTGTTGAGTGACAGTTAAAACTTCATTGTGTTTTTTTTGATTAAAAATGTTTTTGTAAAAGGATTTTCTGACTAATTGTAGAGAGAAGAGTCAAAGTGAATATGTATGATAAATGATCAGACCTCATTCCCAAGTCAAATCAAAAAGATCTTCATATAGATCTCCTACATACCAGTGATTCAAACCTCACATATTGGGCATCAAACTTGTTCTGAACAACCAATTCAACACATTCTACATCAGCTCACTTTCAGCAAAATCAGTATATGTTTATTTATTTTTAGGCTTCTTATATTGTCAGCTAATCAAAGACATGGATTCCAGCCCTTAAGACTGAGTGTCAAAGATCCAATACATCACATACCAGGGCTATGATTGTGGGGAGATACAGCTTTACAGTCATTTCTTCAATACCTGTGTTTCTACATATCTGGACTCTGGAGTTAAAGTTCAAATATCAAAAAAAATGTCTACACTGTGTCCACTGTCAAAGAATGAAGATGTAGATACAATGAATGTGGTACTGCAATTTGAAGCATTTGGTGAGATGAGAAAAGGTTGATTGTTTGGCTTCATCAGAGCATCCACAGTGGTGGGCTCCAAATTGAGGCTCCAAATCAAACGAATTCAAATTTGGTGGGGCCCCAAATCAATCCGGATGCAGTCGTATGGGCTTCAAAAGTGTACATTCTATGTGTTTACACACACTTTGAGATTGGTGTGCGTGGGCTTACATGTGTGAGGTATGGGATTGAGCAAGTGCAGGAATTTGGAGCCCGGCTTTTTGTTGCCAAATTTGTAGCTCAAAACTCAAAATTTGAAGCTGCTACAATAAAATTTGGCGACAGGGACCGCCATTGCACCAAAAAATTGGGGCTCAGTCACCAAATTTGGCAATAGCCCCGATTTGGAGCCCACCACTGTGGATGCTTTCAATATTTATGAGTTCTTCATTGTGCTTTCCACATATGATATAAGTAAGAATTGTAGTTCTTGAGTTTTGATATGATTTCTTTGGATTCAAATCTGAAAAGACTTGAGTTCAGAACTCAAACAAACATTCAAAATCACAAAGAAAATTAACAAAGATAGCATTATCAAAAGAGAGTATAAGTACAGCCTATTACAGAAACCAAATGTCACCTCTCTTCACAATTTTTTCAATTGGGTTTCTTTGATTAATGAATGTTAGAATGTATATACAATGTCAGACATATGCATGATTCAAATGTTCACAAAAAACAAGATGTAAACCAGTCCACAAAAAATCATTTAATCAGACAATCCAAAAAACCTTTTTTTCTTTTCTTTTTGATTTCAGTATCTACAAACAAAATTCAATTTCAATCCTTTATGAAAAAATAATTGCAAAACCAAAAACAAACAATTATGTATGTATGTAAAACCAAAAAGTAAAACCAAATCAAATCAAATCAAAGATCAACCTTAATTTCATCAATTTTTTCTTCAGATTTTCCTCATCTTTTTTCTTTTCCCCCCAAAAAAATCTTCAAGATGATCCAATCAATCACAATCACAAACAAAAACACACACAGAAGAACCTTTCATTCATTTATATATGGATTTCTAATCATATATATATAACTTTATAACTTTATATTTATACCAAGCAAACAAGTCACAATTCACCACACATCTTTCTTTTTCTATCTTTCAACATTCATACACACACACACACACAAAAACACATACTAGCAAACACACACAGACACAGTGACAGTGACACGCACACACAGACACAGACAAAACAATAACTTTCCACAATCCGATTTTCAAAATTTGAAGTTTTAAATGTTTTTCTTTCTTTCTTTTTCCTATTCTTCATTCTATAACATTGGTTTTTTAGGTAAAGGATGGACAAGTGTAGAAGGAGGTGGTGGAGCAAGTGAAGAAGAGTTAGGGGGGTTAGGAAGAAAACTTTGTCGATGATGATGATGATGATGTGAATGAAGATGATGGTTTGGATGAGAATGGAATGGATTGGGTTGTAAGATCGGTGGTGGTGGTGGTAATGATCCAGCAGAACCAGTTGATGGTACTGGTGCTGATAAGCTTGCAGATACAATCGATGGCGGCGGTGGTGGTGGTGCAGCAGCAGAGATAGTAGATGTTGGTGGTAATGGATTCACAGCGTTTGGTGGGGGTGGGGTTGATAAACTTGGCACGACCGGTGTAGGTGGCAATGAGTTTGAGACCGGAGCTGCTAAGGAATCAGAAGCATCCTGTGGTGAAGGTAATGAATCATTCTGAGGAGTTTTCGATGAAACTGTTGGTGAGTTGATCATCGTCACTTGTGGTGGTGGTGGTGGTGGTGCTACAGTACTACGATTACTTGTGGTCTGAGGGGTTGGTTGTGTTTGAACTTTTTCCGTTGGGTTAGGAGTTGTAGGTGAAGCTTGAATTCTTTCGTCAACGTGCGTTCGATGTTGCTACAAAGATTGAAACAAATCAAAACAATTAATTTTATATATCTCGTATCACAATCTAACTCGTTTGAAAATTAATCAACAAAAGAAACACAAACCCTGTTTTTCAAATGCACCACGAAGTTACTAAACGACTCGTCAGGTCCAACAGTGTACAGCTATAATATCAAGAAAAAAATCATATCAGTCTATTTTATGCCTTCATTGATTGGATGATGATGATGATCGATAAATTACCTTTCCAGGACAATCCCAACACTTTAATCTCCATCCTACATGTTGTGAATCTTTTTTGATTTTAGGTACCAACTCCACTCGATCGTTTGGATACCCATTCCTTATATCTCCTAATTCTCTCATCATCCAATCAGGCGGTACAACTCTTCTAGCCCTTCTATTAAGCTCCTCTTCACCACTACCACTTATCACTGGCTTCGATCCTTCTTGTGATGTGTTGACCGGTTTCGACTCTTCTTCACGATCATTATTCTTGATGACCTCATCGCCATTCTTTTTGCTTGTTTTGATATTCTCAATGTTCTTTTTAGACTCTTTCTCGTCCTCATCCTCATCCTTTTGATTCTTGCTCGCTCCAATAGCTGTTCTACTTTTACGTTTGACAGCCACGTGCGGTGGACCAGGGATAGGACGTGCGGGTGGAACCTTGGGTACAAGTTCCTCCAAGCCATCATCTCCTCCTTCACCTTGTTGTTCTGTTCTTTCCTCTTCCTTTTTATCCTCTTCCTCCTCCTCCTCATCGTCATCTTCAATCCTATTGTGTCTTCGTTTATTGCTGGATATCGCAGTTGAAGAGGACGAAGAGCTATTCTTATCAAGTCTAGCTTTCTTATTCATCAACAAGCCTGCTTTACTTCTCTTCTCTCTCAAAACGACAGGTGATGATTCCCTCGAACTCTTCACACTGCCACTACCAGCTCGATCCCTTTTAGGTCTGCCCAAGACAGATGCAGGCGTTCCAGTTGCAGTTGAAGTTCCTTCTTTCTTTCGTTTTTTGGATGCACTTAATCCACTACCACTTGTATCGGTTGGCTTGTTTGAATTGCCATTCGTAGTCTTCCCTTTTCTCAATCGTTCTTGATCAGCTACTGCTTGTTTTGCTTTATCAGCTTCAATCTTGAGGCTTGTGTGATAATCAGCGGAAGTATTCCAAAGCGCCGGTCGATTCTTTTTAAATCGATGCATATATCGACCTATTCATTGAGGATACAAATTGTCAGTTAGAGTGTACCGGGTTTATTTTTCAGAGAAAAGATGGAAATTAGGTCAAAATGACAAGGGGACTGACCACATTCACCACACAAAGTATCTTTTCCACCAGGTCCTTTTCTTCGACCAACTGCCACATTATCGGGACAGCCGCAGTTACTACAATGCCAAACTCCATTAATCATCGGATCATGTAAGCCATGAGCTGCCCAGTTGAATCCACGCGTTGGACGATTCGATTTAGCTCCACCTGCCAATGTGACTGGCTCTTTCGGTTCATTCTTCGATGCCTCATCTTCTTTCCTTGGCTGATGATCCGTTGATGTGGTTGCAAGGGCTTTTGGAGTTGATGCACTGGCAAGGGGGGGTGGTGTATCTGCAACCGATGGTGCCACATCCGCGGTGGCTCCACGTAATCGTCGAGAGGCACGATGTCCTGAACCTTTGATCGGCGTACTCGCTCCGGTCGAGACGGGTTCGACCAAATGATGGTCTTTTGAATTTGCCAAGATCTTCCTGGGATGATGTTCTGGGATTTAGGAATTGGAATGAGATCAGAGCAAGTTGGAAACAGCTACACATAGATGGATAAAAGGATACCTTACCAGGTGGATCAGGTAGCTCGACGATAGACTCTTTGATTGGATAAGGTTCAGCAACAGGTTGTACGGGTACCACGGTATCTTCATTTTCATCCATATAAGACATGACCATTTTCAGCCCTTGACGTGGTACGGTCGTCCTAGCCGTTCTAGGTGCATCTCGATCAGGCAAAGTGACTCCACGACGAGCACGAGTTTGACGTCTTTTACGCCTAGCTTCTCGATCATGTTCTTTTTCTTGTCGATCTAATTCGTCAGGTGTTAAGAGTGTCAGGAATGGTGTATGATCATCGGCTACAGGTGCTGTTCGCATTGGATCAGTAATTCCAGTCAAGAAAGCATATCGTAATTCATCATTGGGAACTGGTAATCCGTGAACATGTTCGACCAAGGCAAGTGACTTGACATAGATCTCAATTTGCTCTCGGATCGAATGTGCCACAGCAGTTCTGAAGACGACCAAAGAGAATAAGCATCAGATCTATATCTTTCGAGAGTGATTGAACGTCAATCAAGACCCTCTTGAAGGTACGTACTTGAATTCTCCAGATAGACCCAAGTCGTTGATATAAATCTCAGCGAATTCTTCAGGTGAGTTATTAGGTTCACTAATTTCCCATTCAAATCGATCTGATAAATGAACTGAACCTGAAATGATATCAAGATTAATCACAATTCGAAGTTCTTCATTCACTTCGTCTTCATCTTCATCACGTTCTTCTTCATCTTCATCGCCATTCATCTGAATGGCTGGTGTATGATCAAGTTTGACACGTTTTGGATTCTCTCGCCAAATTGACCACCAACTTTTGTCTTCATTTTGTTTTGTTGACTGGTGTTGATGGAAGTTTGCATGTATTTTATAGTCCTCTAATTGTTCTTTGATAGCAGTTGCGATCAAAGGTAAAAAATGCTGTGTTGGCAATATCAGATCCTCACACAGATGTGAAGCAAACTGTTCAGGTGTTACCACTGGTTCTACTCATCCAACCACAGCAAAGAGAGATAAATTTAGGTCAGTGTTGTGATATCAGTCGGTCAAAAGAGAGAGATTGAAGCATACCTTTGAGATTCCAAGTAAAAGTGTCCCTCAACTTCCAATGCTCATGTTCAAGTTCAAGTCTAATAGGTACCAAGAGCTCCTCGCGTTCAGAGACAAGTTTGATTTGATCTTTGTTTAATTTCAATCGATCTCTACCTTTTCTCTTTCCCATCGATTTCTCACGTTCGTCCTCGATCGGCATTCGAATCTTATACCTAGAATTCATCATGGGTTTTGATGTTCGTTCTCCTATCCAATCTTGTCGATTAATCGTGGCAGCATCCTTAACGATTTCTTGTAATTGATTTCGTCTCATGTTTCGATCATTCAAAGCTTCAACTTCAAATCGATGATCAGCCTTGACCCATTGAGTAAGTTTAATTTGTTCGATAGGAGTGAGCTTAGGTAGTGATGTTTGGCCAGGTGGGAGATCTTCTAATTTAGTAAAACTAGAGCTAACTGGTAATCGATTGGGAGGTCGTGAAAAACTAGAAGGTCTCATCAAAGATTCCGGCAATTTGTTAAGTGATGATGATGATAATTGTAGATCGGATGGATGAGTTGAGGTTTTAGGAGGTGAAGGAAGATCATGAAGAGTACTATTGGCAGTAATAGTTTCATTAGGATTAGGATGATGTGGAGGTGAGTGAGAATGGTGACCATTGTGAATAGGTGGTGGTGGTGGTGTGAATGGACTGGCTGATCGAGGCGGGAGGTTGTAGATGGTGGAAGCTGATCGGGTTTCATTGATTGCGTTAGGATTGATGTTATTGATGTTTGGGTTAAGAGATGATCGATTGTCATGATTGATTTGAATTCCAGCAGGATGAAAGTTGGATGATCGATTCTCATAAGGTTGATTGGGTTGTCCATTGGGATTGATTCCATTGTGATTAGGATGAATTCGATTTTCATTAGGAATTTGATGATTTCCAAGATTGAATGATGATCGATTGAGATTTGAGATTTGAGGATTAGCAATTCTTGGGTTATATTGTTGCTGTTGATGAAATGTTGAAGGTTGAGGTGGTTGTGATGGATGTTGTATGGGTTCTTTAGGTTGAGATGTACTTGATGAATTGAAAGAAGGACTCTCACACTTTGATCGATATTGACTCCAAAGGTTGATTTGAGCTGGTGAGAGACGAACCGAATGTGGATTGTTATTAGATTGACGTAAGATTTGAGATATTTCATGGATAGCTACGGGATCGAAACCAGGTATTCTAGGTAATTCTGTTGAGGTGATCTGTCTTTGATTCTGTTGATGTTGGAGTTGTTGTGGTTGCTGCTGCTGCTGCTGCTGTTGGTAGTGTTGTTGTTGTTGTTGTTGTCGTTGTTGTTGTAGAATTTGCTGCTGTTGTTGATGATGTAGTATTTGCTGTGGTTGTTGTAGAAATTGTTGTTGTTGTAAGATTTGCTGTGAATGTTGTTGTTGTTGATGTTGATGATGTTGATGTTGCTGCTGCTGTTGATGTTGTTGTTGCTGCTGCTGTTGTTGATGATGTTGCTGTTGTTGTTGTTGTTGTTGTTGTTGTTGTTGCTGTTGTCTTTGCTGATGTTGCTGATGTTGCTGATGTTGTGGATGTGTTGGTTGAGTTGAGTTGGTATTGTGATGATGGTTAAGTTCGAATTGACTGTGAAGGTAAATAGTATTTTGTTAGTTTTCTTTTGATGAATGGTAAAGAAAGAAAGATAGTGAATGTTTTACTCACTCTTGATGGTTTTGATGGTTTTGATGGTTTTGATCGTTTGAATCGTCTTTCATTTTTTTTAACTTTCTCTTCTTTTTCGTCTTTTTAACTTCTTGATCTTCCTTTCAATCGTATTTTTACTTTCCTTCAAGATATTTTAATCATTAACTTGATCCTGATCTTCCTTTTGATATCTTTCTTTCTTTCTTTCTTTCTTTCGATTGGTTTAATTTACTCCGCAGTGTTGATTTCGATTAAGTTGAACTGTTTACTATTTTCCTTCGATTCTTCACTTGGGATCATTTCATCAAAAAACTATAGTTTCATTCAAATCACTTTATTTCATAATACATTTCCAACTCTTATAAACCTGTTATAAACCATAAAGACAAAACACATGAACTTTCTTCTCTTGCCCCTCAAGTTGATACAATTCTATCAAGGAATTTCCCAATGACTGTGATCAGGAAATTCTCTCAGTCTTGGGTGACCAGCAGTAGTTCAATTTAAACCAATTCTTTCAAAAATTCATATTAGGGGGGCTCAAGTCAAATTTTTTTACAACTTCTGTCGTAAAAAACATTTCCCAAATTCATAAAATTTACGCAAAATTTTATGAATTTGGGAAATGTTATACGATGTCCCAAATTATTTTAAGCCGTAAATTTGCGTAAATTTACGCTCAGAAGGAGATCCGAGCTGGTCCTTCGGGTACCCAGAGTTGAAATGAGATAAGATGGGTCTCTTGACCATCATCTTCCTTGACCACCATCCCTCTTGACCACTTCACGAGCCATCTGTTTTATACTTGTCTCAGAAAATCAACCAAAGATGGTTCGACGCAGCCTAGCCGAGATCAACCAGCAATGTACTGAGCTACTTCACCTCGCCCCTGGAACACCTATAACCCAATATCATATTTGAAAAACTAAACAGATCATGAAAGAAATCGTCGCAAATGAGAATGAACAAGGAACTGCAGATCCAAGTAGTACCAGTCAACCTACTCCGAAACCTAGCACGATTCCGAAGAAACAAGCTACTGTTGTCTTGGCCAGTACTAGTCGACCTACTCCAAAAACTAGCACGATTCCGAAGAAACAAACTGCTGTTGTCTTGGCCAGTACTAGTCGACCTACTCCAAAAACTAGCACGATTCCGAAGAAAAAAGCCAATGCGGTTGACCTAAGTCTATCACAGCCAACCCCGTCAAACTATAGCGCAAGATTTGATCGAGAAGATCTCGAGTTTGTACTTGACTATATCTCAAACGAGTCTAATCAAAGAAATCTCATGGGTGCTGGGTCAAAAACAAAAGTGGGAGGTTTAAGTCGCAAGGCACACTGGAATATCTTTGCTACTCTAGTCAATAGTTCACATAATGATCGACTTCGAGCAAACGGTAGACATTCTTCAAACAAGCTATCACTTGATGGTAGTGCACTTGGCAAACGGTGGGGTACAATCAAAACTAAATACATTGAAACTCGAAATTACTGGGACAGGAACACTGGTGAGGGTTTAACTAAGAAGGACTTGCTTGATGGTTATGTTACAATTGAAATAAAACAAGAAAGTCAGTGTCCGATGTTCTTTAGATTGAACAAAATATTTGGTGAAAAGGCGAACGTGGCTCCAGGTGCAATCCGCGATAGCATGGATTTAGAGGCGGGCTTGGATGATGAGGACTCTGAGGAATCATCTGAACATGAAGATGAAAACATATTGTCATCAACTGAAATTTTGAGAAAGGCAGCACATATTGAAGAGCTCGAAGATGTTGAAAATGAGATTGAATCGCCTGTACCCTCTTTGAAGGAATTTGATGATGAAGACGATGAAACTCAACAACACCCCGATAACCTTCAAGACTTCTTACACGCCAATTCACCTGACTTTTCAAATGAGATCAAGGAGCCAATTTACATACAGCCTGATCAACAAGCTCTACCTCCTCGCCAAAGCATCAAGCGTAAGGCCAACTTACAATCCCCGATTGATCTTTCAGAGGAAGAAATCGAAGAAGAACCTGACCTACAGTCTTGATCCACTCCAAAACCGAAAACCCGAAAAACTGAAAAGGCTTCAAAGGCTTCAAAGGCTGTTGCAGATCGACCATTAAAACCCTTGCCACCCGTGAATGAAGATGATGTTCGACGTAAGAAGCCAGTGGCGAATGCAATGATGCAGGCTCAAACATCGACAATGCAATTTTATAATGAAAAGATGAAAGAAAAAGAAATAGAAGAAGAACTTAAAGAAAAACAGAAAATCGTTTGGGAAAGAGAGAAATTTGACTTGGAAACCGCCCGGATGGCTCAGATAAAGCGAGATGACTTGGAACGCGAAGCTCGGGTCGCTGAAGCTCAATGTGATTGTGATTTGAAGCTTGCTTCAGCTAAATCAGCTGAAGACAAAAGAAGAGAACAACGAGAGGCAGTAAAGGAGTGTCGTAAAGATGGGATGTCAATTGAAGATACTAAGGCATACATCGAATTGATGTTTCCTACCACTTGATAGATCAGCCAAAGTAAGTTCTTATTCTACAGATTTGACTTTGATGCACATTTGTCTGACAATCACATCTCTTTTGTGATCATCATCAGGCTTTACTCTTATCCTAAAATCCGGTCCCTCAATTATAGAAGAACAAAATTATTATGTAAATTAGAAATTCGAGATTTCAAAGAAAAAGCCTCATTCAAAAATGAGCGAGCAAATTTTAATTCAGCAGTATTTGTTACTCAACCAAGCAAAATGTATTGTATGACAGTCTGATTTCTTTTGTATGTCTTCAAAGCTAGAGACTTGTAGATCTGATTCAAAAACGATTTGTAATTTTTTCTATGCAAATGAACATTTCTTAGTTGGTTTGGAGGTAATCATACTATGTATTTCTTTTTGTTAGTTTTTGATATTGACAAAGAGTAATCAATAAATGACACAATGATCATTAAAAGATGCGAGTCCAAACATAACAAAAAAGTATACAAAGCTTAAGTGGAGTTTGTTGAGTCAAACAGAAACAATAAGATGTACACTATAATTTTTCCGTGTTGATCAGATACACCAGTATTTGAAAATGAAACACTATAATTCATTCACTATCATTAAAAGCTACAGCATAATCACGCACAAGTTCTCTTCTTAGATTACCAGCATCACTATTTTCTGCCCCTATATCAACATCTAAACGCATCACTGCCATCTCATCAATTTGTTCTTCGGTGTCATCTTGATACTCTTCTTCCCAAGCATCCCCTAATTGAGCTAACATGTTATGAAGTAAGATACAGACATGAATCCAGTCGAGAAAGAACTCCATATCTTCTTTTACATTCAATTGCAATCGCATGTCTTGCAATGATGCAAACCGACCTTTCAAGATTCCAATGGAGTGCTCGTTTCTCACCCGAGCCTGTGCTGCGTAGAGGTTGAATTCAGAATTTCGTGGGACATCTGCTGCATTGCCTTTGTAAGTTGAAACAAGTGTATTGCTGATTTGGTAGGCCGAGTCAGCTAAAATGTATTGATCTAAAATGAATCGATTGTCAGTACTGTGAAAGGAAATAAAAGACAAAGTGAAGATGTGTAAATCAAGTTCTCACCTGGGCTCAACCATCGATTGGGATTCTTGTAAAGGCTCATAAGTGAGTACATGCGATTGTCATGACATGAGCCAGGCCACCCCGTGTAAAAAGCTGTGATTCGACGGTCGCAATCACAAACAACCTGACAGTTGATCGAGTATTGTTTCTTTCGATCAAAAAAAGTTTCACCATCGTAACCAGGTCTTCGATACATAGGGAAGGTTGTTCCATCGATGAATCCAACACATCCAGGGAAACCTTCGAGTGCCATGACTTGGGAGATTTCCTGGCGTCGTTTGGGACCGGGCCATTGGAGGTAATGAGCACATTTTTCTTTGATGGCCAACAGGCATCTACGAGTACAATTGATGATACCGCCAATCGATGACTTGAAATTTCGAGCAAAGCGTCCAATGGAAGCTCCATTCCCACAACTTCCTAAGCGTTCCAAGGTGATGGCTAGTTGTTTATTGATTGGTGGTTGAGGATTATTGGTGGGTGATATGAAGATAGGATGGGGTGATATCTTTTCAAGTAGCGCATCAAAGCCACCTCGGGTAGTTCTCATAGCTTGCCGAAACTCAGTCCGACGTGAGCGAAGCAGATCGTTGATGTTGAAGGGAGTATCATAAGGAATGCGATGGCGTTCTTCATGATAGCGTAAGTCATGAAGTACTTGAAGTAGAGTCTTCAGCCCGTCTCGTTCATTGAATAAGATATCGAATAGCTCGGCTGATTCTTGATCATCTTCGTATAAGATCGTACCCATCGATGGTATGATTGGAGCTCCCAGGAAGAGTTCTTGCATAAGGGCTTCATTGGCTAGGAATTCGGTAGTTTGGTAGAGGTGGGTAATTTCTTCGATCGTTTGTTGATGCTGTGAAACCCGAACCATGGTGAAGTGTCCGATGTGAACAAAACAAAAAGATCGGAAGAAAATTGGTTTTATGACTGAGATTTGAGAAGCGGTAAAGAGATTTTTACGTCCCTTTTTTACGAATTGGGAAAAGTTTTTACGGTACCGTAACGTAAAAAACTTTCCCCAATTTTTTACGAAAGGGCCGTAAAAAATTTGACTTGAGCCCCCTTATTAACATTCCCTCAAATTCAGTTGCATTCTCAAATCTCAAGAAAAAGCTTACATGAGAGCTTTGCACCCTTTATGATCAACCTCTAGAACTTGAAGCTCAAGAGGATTCCTTATACAATCTTACAATAATCCAAAAAATTGTTTCTTCAAATTCTTCCACACCGCAATGTCTCAACAGTATCCACGGTACAAACACTCTGAGAAGCTTTCTTTTGATTACTTCACTTGATTTTACTACACACATCCTACCTTCATAGTCATACATAAATCACCTCTACGTACTGTGTTGCGCCTTTCATAGCAGTAGTTAAAGTGGATGTCGGGGCTGCTATGAGCAGGTAAGGTGTTCATCTGATTTCATCTCGATTCATCTGAGATTACACTACATTTACATACACATACACACCCTATTCCTCACAAGTCCCCACTCACCCCTCGACTCAAGTTCACTACCGAGCCAAACCTACAAGGTTCACCTTCAAAGTTCACAACTTCAAAGTTCCACCACAACCTTTTTCATCTTACTCAACTCATACAACCCAACATGTCGATCCCCAACTTACCAACAAGCTCTACACTAACCGGAAGTCAAGTCGTGTCCAACCTTGAATCCCTTGCAGACTCTTTCGAGCAGCGTGTTTCGTCTACTCAAACTACTGGTAATCATCCAACAAGTGTTGTGCATGCAACGTCAGCCACGAATGATAAACGCAAGCGTAAGAAGAGTAACAAAAACAACAAGAGCAACAAGAAAGGCAAACCATCCAACGACACCCCGTCTGTCAACGTGGCCGACATTGTAGCCATGAACATGAGTAGCATCGATCTCCGAGCTCTAGCAGAACTGCACGCTCAAAGCGGTATGACTCAAGCAGTACTCCATTCCGTCTTAAAGTTTCACGAAGAGATGGAAACCCTCAAAGCTATCAAAGCACTCAAACTAGGCATCACTGTATCTACCATGGAAGAGGTATTGTGAGTTTTTCCCTATACATATGGTTTCAAATTTTAAATCATACTAAGCTTCGACATCTGATTTGAACGCTTCACTAGTGGCAAGTATCTAGGGGTACGTCAACCATCAGCTTGGAATGGGTTTCTCCAAAGCGAGTTGGCAAAGGCCGTTTTCAAAGCAGGCAAGTTATCCCTTCACATAGTTAATTCGTTTACCCAAGTTTATACCTTACCTTTTCCATATAATTAGCTGGCGGTATTGGTGATGGGGAGGCTATGCGACGTCTAAGCGCTCAGTGGGCCACATTCGACAAGAAAGAGAAAGCGTCTTACCAGAAAGTTTCTCAGATCGCCAACGTCAACACTCGTGAAGGTCATTCTAACACTCAGGACGAAATTACCAACACTCAGGACGGCATTACCAACACTCAGGACGGCATTACCAACACTCAGGACGGCATTACCAACACTCAGGACGGCATTACCAACACTCAGGACGGCATTACCAACACTCAGGACGGCATTACCAACACTCAGGACGGCATTACCAACAACCTCAATGCAAATGACACCAGCGATGTGAATCACGATTCTCCTGACCATCAATCTTGCACCAACATCTTGACCAATCCACGCTGCCTTAAAAAGTACAAAGAGACCGCTGAAAAGTTATTGGATCAAACTTTAGCCAAGGTAAGCACTTTCTTTCCCTCTCATTTTGTTTTTATCTCAAATCACTTATCATCTGAGGGAGTTACAGTGCATCTCAATAGCAAAATCCAATCACTTCGAGATGATACTTATAGCGGTCTCCAACCACATCGGGAAGCACCACTTTCAAGTGACTCGGAACACTGTCGGGCTCAATAAAGCAATCAATGTCATCTATGAGTCCGATGGTATCAATAAGTTACCCGCGCAGTTGCAGTCTTTTTTGGTGGGGAAAGAACCCAATAGTCTTGCAATTGGACTAGCCGGTGAGTTTACAAATACATTAAACACTTCCGGTAGCTTATTTGGTTATCTTCTTATCGGCAGAGCGCACTGAAAGAAAGCAAGCAAAAGTGGTCCACGCCCTCTCAAGATTACTATGTATGTAAGCTTAAGTCTACAATAAACTGAACTCGATATGGATATTTACTTACACGTTTGGTCTTTGGTTATGATATAGTTGATACTGTGGGCTTGAAGCACTGGCCCTGGAGCAAATGCAATGCTACCCTTGCCGCGGCCGGACGGCAATTAAAATTACTCCCTGGCGCACGATCTGTCAAATCAACCTTCAAGATGCCCAGCAGCAACCTCAACGCTGCCAAAGTTGCTGCCCTCGATGCGGACCTCAAAGCAAACTTAATCCAATTGGTCCCAATACAAACTCAAGCCGATATTCAGCTCAGCAAAACCCAACCTGACTTCAGTCCTAACAGAAGCCACCAACCTCAAACCAACAGCAGTACTGATATCCTCGACCAAACTCAAGACAACCAAATACATACATTAAATCGAACTCAAAATGATATCCAAAATGGATTTTCAAACGGTTTCAATCGTGTTAACACTGATATCATGGAGCGCCGCGGACTTAATGTAGACCCCATGTTGTTTGCAACCGTTTGATTTAGAAAACCTTTGTAATAGTCTTGTTTATCATCTCCACAATAGGTTTTTTTTTATGTCTTCGTGTCTTCCGAAATAAAGTTGTGTTGTTCTTGAGAGAAATTTATATCCTGCTTCACATGCATGTCTTGAAATTGATCGGTCAATTGATTACTGAGATTTGTATTGTTTATATTGATCTCGGTGTTTGTCCTTATTACCTCCCAAAGCCTCATCATTTATATCGTTTAAAGATAAGATTCATATTTGGTAAGTTGAAAAACAATATTGGGTAAGTTGAAAAACGTGAGCTCAGCTTACTTGCATGTTATGATGAACGAACATAGTTCATAATCATTAATGTGTGACTTGATGCTTGGCCAACAACACAATCCCTCCATCCGATATCGGCGATGATGACCTGTGAGACGTATAGAACAAGTCATTTCGTTTTGATATATAAGTTCAATCGTGATGCTCTTTCTTTTCTTCCATCTCCAACCAGCCTTCACATCTTTTCCTTCAATTCCTTCAATTCCTTCGAATCGGATATCGTAGTTAGTTTTCTCTTACTTGAAATCACCTCATTCAACGTGAACATCGATTTCTCACTTACCTTTGACTTGTAGCGTTCCGATATGGTCACCATTCACACTATTCCTTCATTGCCACCATCATCTCAACCATCTCATACTCATCCGTCTCAAACTCCACCTTCATCTCAAGTAGCATTTTGACCTCCATCTCCATCACCATCATCATCCCCTACCGAAGACCTGTTCATTCAACACTCTCCTGACTCTCCTTTGGCCGCGAAAACGACTGATCTAACAGCTAAAGACTGTACTTTGGCCATTCCGACCAAGGATCTATTGATTGAAGATTCTCGTTCGATTGATTCTCCTATGACCATCGTCACATCAACTCCTTCGCCAATTAGACACTATTCATTCTTATCACCAGGACCCAAAGCAAAACCGAGTACCACCAAAGTCAGCCGAGATCAAACTTTCAAAAAGTCCCTTCCGTTTATAAAAGAGCTTGCTCTACCCGAAGTTAGAGACTGGGTTAGGCAATGCAAACACTGTGGCCAATTTGGACACTCCGAGTTCTTATGCACTAAAAGGGATTCACCTAGCGTAGCTGAACATCACAACGACTGGCGTCTGGTTCATTTCAAAAGGCATGGCCGTACCAGTGTTTATAGTGTTTTGGCTCTTTATCCGAGTTTAGCTCAACCAAATTTTGTGTAAGTTTTGATCTCCTTCGATTTTTTTAATTTTCTCAATTTATTCACTTTTTGATTTGTTTGAACAAACAGACAAACGAAGAAGACGACTGATGCTCTTCCAACCGGTTCCGTGTCCAACATCAACCCAGCAGTGTTAGTCATACTGATACCGTACTACCATAACAAACTTTTGATGTATGATTTTTCTTTTTTGAACGTTGGTTAGATCGAGCGGATCATCAACCTCGAACAAGGTCATATGTTGTACCTGCAAAGAGTGCACCTGTGGTTGCCACAATAAATAAAAATAGTTCTTGTAAGCCGTCACGAAACCCAACTTTCAGCACAACTCAGGGTGAATGAATGAGTCTTTTTTCCTTTCTTGTGTAGGTGCCACAAGGGTTTTTATATTTCATTTAGTTATCCTATATCCTATATGCCTTGTCTTCTTTTTGTACTTGTATCTTGATATGAGCTCATCCTACATACACGAGATCTGATGACTGTCTTCATCCAAATGTTTGTTATATCGTCTTTGTCAAAACGTACTGCTACATACACAAGATTTGCTGCTGTCTTCATCAAAACGTTTGTTATATCCACTTTTGTCTCGTACTGTGACTCGATGTTAGTTCCTTTACCTTATATTGTAAAGTTTGTTGTTTAGAAATTCAAAACGGAAATACAAGAAATGAATTTGTTTTGGGGTAGTTGTTAAAATCGAATTCGATTTTTGAAAGTGAAGATGTTGAGATATGACCAAAAGTCATTGATGAAAGTGGTCCGCCATGTCCTAAAGCACATATTCCAAAGAAGCAATTCTCCAAAAAGCATAATCTCCAGTGAGATTGAGTGGGTTTTGTCCTTGGGAGGAATAAAAAAACCCCGATTTTGACATGGAAGTAAATTTTTGAGGGTGAAGATGGGGAGATTTCGGAAAAGTTGATTAATAAAAGTTGTCGGGCGTATGACAAAGCATAGTTAACAAAGAAGCATTCACCCAAAATGCAACAACTTCAATGACTTTGGGTGATTTTTGTACGTGACAAACAGAAAATAGCACCTATTTTGAAATCGAAGTCACGTTTTGAAGGTGAAGATGTGGAGATATGAAACAATTTCATTAATGAAAGTTGTCCGTCGTGTCGTAAAGCACCTTTAACGAAGGACCATTCATCCAAAATACATCATCTTCAATGACTTTGGGTGGATTTTATACGTGAGCAAGATAAAATAGTACATTTTTTGATCTTGATTTTACATTTCCAAGGTGAAGATGTTGAGTTATGACAAAAAGTCAATAATGAAACATGTCCGGAGTGTAGGAAAGTACATTTACCAGAGAACCAAAGTGCCAAATTCCCACTTTTGGAATGTGATTGATGTTTTTAGACCAACTTTGTGGTCAAATTAGTATCAGGTTATAGCAACATGACTTGCGTGAAATTTCTCAAAAAAGACTTTACAAGGTTTTTGATACAAAATTTAGTACAAAATCTACTCTAACACACTGAAGATGTGGGAAAAACGGTGAATGGTCCTTTGGCAATTATGCTTTACCATACGCCCGACAACTTCCATTAATGACTTTTTGTCATATCTCCACATCTTCACCTTTGAAATGTAAAATCAAGATCAAAAAATGTAGGTTTTTCGTTTATTCGCGTACAAAAACCACCCAAAGTCATTGAAGATGATGATTTTTGGGTGAATGGTCCTTTGGTAAAGGTGCTTTACCATACGCCCGACAACTTTCATCAATGACTTTTTGTCATATTTCCACATCTTCACCTTCGAAATGTAAAATCAAGATCAAAAACTGTACTATTTTATCTTGCTCACGTATAAAATCCACCCAAAGTCATTGAAGATGATGTATTTTGGGTGAATGGTCCTTTGGAAACGGTGCTTTACGACACGACGGACAACTTTCATTAATGATTTTTTGTCATATCTCCACATCTTCACCTTTGAAATGTAAACTCAAGTTCAAAAACTGTACTATTTTATCTTGCTCACGTATAAAAACTAGCCAAAGACATTGAAGATGATGCTTTTTGGGTGATTGCTTCTTGGATAATTATGCTTTGCCATACGCCCGACAACTTTCATTAATCAACTTTTCCGAAATCTCCCCATCTTCACCCTCAAAAATCAAATTCGATTTCAAATTAGGTACTATTTTATCTTGCTCACGTCCAAAAACCACCTAAAGTCATTGAAGTTGATGCCTTTTGGGTGAATGCATGTTTGACCAAGGTGCTTTCCTGCGCCCCGGACAACTTTTGTTAATGACTTTGGGCCAAATATCATCATCTTCACCTTGGAAATGGACTCTCAAATCTCAAAAAGTGTACTATTTTCACTTACTCAAGCACCAAAAACAATTCACAAAATCTATGATAATATTGCCCAAAACCATTCATGATTATTTTATTTATAATCAAACATACAACATATACAATGTACAACAAGTAAAATAAGGAGAGTACAACACAAAAATACTAATTTTCCAACGCAACATTCTTCATCATGTTTAAGAGCATTCCTTCATCAAGCAAATTTTCCCAATCTGCCTCTTCAATATCAGATAAATCATCCAGAAGTGGGGGATTGATATTTGCCAGAGGCTGCTCTAACCGGTCATCAACCCTTAACGGTCCAAAGAGGTTTACAAAGTCCCCATCTGTCGTTGACGCACAATCTGATGCACGTAGATTATCAATACGATTGCATTGAGATTTCCATAATGTCATAAGTTCGAGATCACCCAACTGAGATGGAGTTCTCATGATTACCTCCATAGCATTCTGATCCCAATGGATGGTCAACATGCTGATTTTCACAAAGGCAGTATGAACCATACCTTTGACAACATCGATTCTGCTGCCGTTTGATAATGATTCAAGTGCTTCGTGTTGTATGAATTTATTGATAAACTCTGATTGAATTACCTCACCCGCATCATTGTCATCCGAATCTCTCAGATATGTGAGAATATTCCACAGACGCTGGTGCTCGTGTGTCAGCCATCGCATGGCTCTTCGTATTTCCCACCCAAGTCGTCGCACCTCCTCCTGACCGCGTTGTACCCTCGCCAACGCTCACATCCCCATCTGCGTGCCATGATCAACGGCCCAGGGCTCACTGGAGTGAGTAAAAACCCCGTCGTTCCAGAAAGGGTCGTCGGCCTCCATCTTGATCAAGTCCGTATATTCAACTGGAGGAGAGGTGGAGTGGTCGGGGTATAGAGTTTGAAACTCACGAGCCAGCATGTTATAATTGCCGAGGGTGCTTTTCATCGTGCGTGTTTGTTTTTGAATAGCGAGCATGATACGTTCTTTCTCATGTGTACCTAGAAGCCAGAAGGGTAGTCAGTTACATGTCTTGATCATATTTAAATCAAAACAAATGCTTACCAAGACGTGAACTTCCACCTACTCTGTTTTCAGGATCTAACGGTCTCTGTTCCGCCCGCAAAGATAGAAATCGACTCCAAACCTCAGTTTTGGCATACCAGACTTTCAAGAAACAATCCTGGCCAGCAGCTAATCAAGATCGTTGGAAGTTACATTATCAGTTTTGAATTATTGGTTTTCTTATTAAAGAATCCAATCTTACCAGAGAGGCTTGTCAAAGTATCTGAAAGACCAACTTTGCTACGCAGCTCAGTGATCTGAGTTGCTAGATCCTGGAATCTAGCTAGGCGATCAAAAGCTTGGAGTTCTAGGCCGGTGTGTTCATCCCTGAGTTGAAAAGCAACTTCAGTGTATTGAAATATTTGATCCGAGTAAACTGCTTAACCTCACCAAGTCTTATACATGAGATCTTGCAGGCACAGCAGCCTTCCCAGCTGGACCTTTTGTCGAATCTTGACCTCTTTCGACATTCTGAGGTTGTAACTTCTTTCAGATGCCCACTGGTCTCGGAAAAACTCGGGTGTATAAAGGTGTCCGGGTTGGTATCGATTAGCAACTTTGCACCACGTGTCTAGTGTACGCTGTGCCTCTTGTATCGTTTTTTTTGCGCTATTTAATCTCCGTAGTAGCCAGCTAGCCGAGCTCATTTGATTTCGATTAGTCAGGTATACACATCTTGCGGCAATCTGTTGGAGTCGGTGTAGCTGAGTTGAAGTCCGTAATCGAGCAATAAGAGGTGTTAGGTCCGACCACAAGCGCTCGAGTCCTTCACCATCTGATAGTCCCCAAAACTCCAGGAACCGTGGGTTGTAAGATAATTGACACCCCCACGTGTGGACATACACGTGGAACACCGATGTTCCTAACATTAGTCGACGTTGATATTCTGGTAATTTGTTTTGCTATCAGATATTGAGTAATCAGTATTAAAATAAAAACAAGTAAACACTCATACCACTTACTCACCTTTGTGATGTGCTTGTCAAGCACGCACCCAATATCGTATAGAACGGCCACCCTTAGATCAGGAAAGTCGTCCATTAGCGACTGCAGCAGGCTTAGAGGGTAATACATCCTGTTGGCGAATTTGGGTGGTGAAAATGTATAAGCAGGATGAATAAAGTGGTTGAAGTGATATGAATGAGAGAAAAAAACGTACTTTTCACCACTTTGATATATATTAGCCAGTAATAATGGTACATCATGCCTGCAGGACATGGCAAAAAGTCCTGTATCGTCGCATTGATCCCAAGTTGATTTACCCCGAGTATCATTCGCAGTCTTGTGCGCTTCACCACATGGATCCTAACCTTGAGTTTTAATCAGTCTTTGTGAATCCATCAATCGACTAATATGATTTGAATTAATGGCTTACATCTTCATCTGTGGCTGGAGCTGCTGGTCGTGGTAGTGCGGTGGTGGTTTCTTGTTTCGCAATTTCTGAAGGTCGCATGAATATGGCAGGGTATTGTGCTTCCTCCGAATTATCCTTGCTTGCCAATATATTATGTTGGTGCTGAAAATTCCCGTCCATGCATACAATAACATCAGGTTCTTCATCCGATACCTTGACTTCGTCTTTTGAAGGACCAAAGCAGCGGCTACATCGAGCAGCCCATTGATCAATGGTGGTAAGTTCCAGACCGTATTGAAGAATGCTGTTTGATAAGACAATAATGCGGCTGTAGAGATGGGTTGCGTTCGAGAATGGCTGAGTCAAGTCTCGTCGATTTCCTCAAGAAGCTCGAGCAAGTAGCGGCTTTTTGGATCTACGGTCGAGGAAGTTGCACCAACCGTTGATGAAGCTTGAACTCGGAGGCACTGACGTTTCCCAGACGGAGTGATAAGCTTGTACCAAAGGAATCGAGAAGGCTGTTCGTGGTTGCTGGGGAGATGATGGAAAGAAACCTTGATAAACAAGCTGGACCGCTTCGGGGAGGCATGAACAGAACCGAACTGGCTTCGACACTGACCGAGCTACATATGCAAATGACATCAGTATAAGTTGACACCCTTCAGTTATTCAGAAACTCACACATTACGTCAATTAGGTCCACGTTTCGATAGTGAAACTGCGACTCTCTGCACTTGCAGTCATCACTCACATCGTTGAGGTAGCATGCCTTGGTGGTCCAGTTCAAAGTTATGGTTTGAGACTGGAGATAGGCCGCAGTCATTTTATTTTTGATAGCTTCCCAGTTCTGTCGAAGATCTTCACGAGCTCGTGCGTATCGATATCCACGATGTTGAGAAATGAATTCCTCTATGCGGACAATGTGATCTGGACGCCGTAAACCACCGAATGGCATAAAATCACCATACTGTAACTCGTGATCATGTTCATCTAAATTTAAATCATTATCGAAATTATCATGAATTAAATTGGTTTTGTTTAAATTGACATCATTATCATCATTGTCATTGAGAGGGTGGATGGGACGACCAGCGAAAAAGCGTTTGCCTGCTTCGACTTGTTTGGCGAATTCGGCTTCTTCGGCTTCTTTATCAGCTTTCGTTACGCGTGTACGTTTAGTTGACTCCTTCTCATTAGATTCGTTCGAACATAGTTGTTTTCGGTTTTGTCCCATGTTGCAAGTTTGGGGAATAGTTAAGAGGGATGACGTTGACGAGTTTTTGTGGATTGGTAGTGAACTTGAGTCGAGGGGTGAGTGGGGACTTGTGAGGAATAGGGTGTGTATGTGTATGTAAATGTAGTGTAATCTCAGATGAATCGAGATGAAATCAGATGAACACCTTACCTGCTCATAGCAGCCCCGACATCCACTTTAACTACTGCTATGAAAGGCGCAACACAGTACGTAGAGGTGACATAAATCTCATTCATCCTCATCTACAATATGACTGATGTTTGGATGTGAAAGATTTACATGAAGATTTCCAGGTGGGATTTTCCAGTTTTTTCAGGATGTGCACCCTTTCATTGAAAAAAAAAAATACATTAGTATCTATTGCAGTGCACTCAAAAACATTAAAACTAGTCATTTCTTTCACTAAATCAACCATATGAACTGAAAAATGTAATCAGAAGTATAAGATACGATTTAATTTCATAAGACTATCACCAGATGAATCTTGTAAAAATCTTCAACTAACTTATCTTCTCAACAACAACAACAAAGAAAAAACTTAATACTCAATCAATCTTACTCAAGAAAAAAAAATTACATCTTTATTGATAACTACAACCTATTCCAAAGTAAAATAGTATACCTATATCTTTCCCAAGATTGTAAGGAAAAAAAGTTGACTACATGATTTGGAATTTATTGGTTTGATTAACAATCTTCAAGATCTTTATGAAGTGTTGTAGGTGAATGATCAATGAGGTAGTTGACTTGGAAGTGATAAAACTAATTTCCAACTTGCGATTGATTCACCATCAAATCATCCAAAGTTAAACCTTGAATACCTTTTTGAATTCAACTTTGAAGTGATATTGAAAGAAGTACGACCAACGAATCTGAACTTGTTTTCGTTTTTTTGATAAACTTCATTGTAAACTTTACTTTCGTTTCTTAAGTTGACTTCTTCGTCTATTTGAATTCAAATCCCAAAAAAAAATCCAAAATCATGATCAATCATTTTGAAAGACGAAGAAATCAAACAAAAAATCATTTACCCTTCTCCTTTCTTAGGTGGTCCCTTTCCTCTTTTCTTATTATATGCAACCCGATCCAATCTAAAAACAATCCAAACCCCGAACCAAAAAAAAGAAACCCATTTTTCAATCAATCAAAAAAACCCCACTTCCTAATCAAAAACTTTCTAAAACAAATATATATATTGTATGAATCCATTACCTTTTTTCTTCTCTTAAATCAGGTAATTTCCAATACTCTAAATCTCTACCAGTAATTCCTTCAGCTTTAGCAGTGTTTAAAAAAATCAAATTAGTTTCTTTCCAATTCACCGGTCTAATAGGTGGATAATATGATCTCATCAAATGTCCTTTTAATTTTCGATTTAAATATTTTTCTCCTATACGTAATTCATGTGGATTATATGTAGTTTGAAAAATTTCACTTTGTAATTTGTTTAATGATAATAATCTTAATCGATTGGCTATTAATGAGATGTTCATTTTTCTTGGATTTGATTGAGTTTTTCTTTTTTAAAAAAATATCTGATTGATTGATTGATCGACTTTTTTCTTTTGTTTTTGTTGGTTTAGGTGTGGGATTCGGTGTTCCGGAAGATCTATCGAGTTCATTGGTGGTTGACCTCTTCCAGATACCCCGCCGGGTCTTCTCTTCGGGATTAGTCAGCACTACCGGGTCGAGCCTCGGGCTTTTGGTCAGACATGGTCGCACGCTGCCACGCATTTAGTTTCTGCAGCACATCATGCACGCATCTGGCCTTGCAGCATATCACGCACTCGGTATTTACAGAGCTCGGTGCCATGTTCCAGTTGTATGTACCTCCTTGTTTTACCTCACATCACGTGCTGTTCAGCATGAGGCATACCCACGTCACAAGCCTCCACATGTCCGCCACATGAGGGACTGGGCGAAGCGCTGCAAAAATCCAATTCAACCGTAGTTGAAATACTATCGCAAGCAATCCAGCCCCTGTTGAATCAATATCAAAATTCCCTATTTTTATTAGTCAACTTCATGAGACTAAAAAAAATAGGGTGGCGCATAGCCGGTTGCCATCATCTGATGGGCTCTCCAATCCAAAACTTCCTACTCCTCAGCCACAAGCCTTAGGCTGACCGCATCAGGATTGCCTGATATACCTTTCACAGATAAGGCTGTGGCCCTGAGCTCTCCGGTGGTGGTGCCCACGGGGGAGCCCAAAAAGGAAGTTTGTACCTTTGGGTTGGGGTCCTCATGAAGAACCCCTTGCGAGATAGACGTTGGAACATCCTATAGAAGTTGAGCAAGCAATCGGGTCTGTGGGAATATGGCCTTGGGAATGAACCCGGACTCAGCTTTGTCATCCCAATGAGATTTTGAACGGGGCACTTGGACATGCGAAAGGTCAGTGATATGTTCCTCCTGTTTAAATCTCTTCGGACAACTTCCTTGCTATACTTGCGCTAATTCAGGTGGCAAAATCCTGTGCTCGTCCGAACTTCGCCCAGTCCCTATGATCAAGCGTGGAGGGGGACAGGTCGCTCAAAATGTAGAAATTGTGTTGTCAGCCATTACATAAGAGGTAGCACATCACACTTTGTGGGCGCTAGAATGAGCTGTGGACACCTCGACCAAATGGCAGCAGATCCCTATAGATGGGAGGTCACACTGAGTTGGCGCAATCAACCGCAATCAATGGTACAGATAACAAGTCATTAATAGAATCACATTTCGCTAATGCGCTCCTAGTAGTTAGTCAAGACAACGTGCAAGTATCAAAGCACCAATTGAATAGCTTCAAGTCTTTACGGTTCGAAAAGATGTGGGGGGTCAGCAGTAATTGAGCATGAGTACAATGACCGAAATGAAAGATCATGATCACCATTCAAACGCAAAGAGAAAATACATTTCGTGGATTCAGACAAAGAACAAAATTGAAAGTAACAGGGCCGCAGGTATGAGGAAGCACGATTGATTTTCTAGAGTCTCATAAAACAAGTCTTGACGACGTGATCTCCATGCACCTCGGACGCACAAAGATGAATGTGCGAGAAAAACTGTCAGATACTTGACGTAGGGTGTTCGATTCTAAGAAGCAATGTACACGTCAGGACAAGTGAGAACAGATATGAGCTAGTGAGATGGCTCACTTTCTGCGGACACGAGAGCATCGTTGCACGCTTATTCCTTGGCTTTCTGGTAGTCTTCCATCTGATAAATAAACCAAATAAGTATCACTATGCATGGCGAGCGACGACACGGCGACAGACCTCAGCGTCCAAATCAGCGGCAGATTTTGGTGGTTGCTTGTTGTTTTTGCCTCGTGGCTTGCCTCCGGTTCGACGTGGCTGACCGGCAGCGGGAGCAGCTTGCCTAATTTCATTAATCGCAAGGTGACCCAGTAGCGTAGTGTATTGATGTACCAGGTGTGATTTGAGTAGGTAGGAATGCAATATTGACAAAAGCGGATTCAAGAAACAGAGCAGTTGTAGTAAGTATCGACCCGAAGGTATGGGCAATGGCTTTGAGGACGAGAATCTCCCCCAATCCGACAATGATCACAAAGAGTTTCCCAAGAACTAGGAAACGGTGTGGGTTTCAATTGTAAAATATTGAGATCTTAATCACCTGACGGAAACAGCTGGCTTAGGAGCAGGAGCCACGCGAGTTGACAAAGGCGGAGGTGGAATGCGAGCAGGGTCGAGGATGATTTCTACTTTCATGGGTCGATCTAAAACGTACAATGATGTGAAGTATATGAAGGTTTGAGGGTACGAGTCGTGTTGTGAAATTTGGTAGAGATGAGGTGATGCAAGAGGGGTCAAGGTCTATCAGTACACTGATTTTGTTCAGGTCCAAGTGGTAGCGCGCCAGCGAAAGCGGAAAGGTAGGGGTGCGCCGGTAGTCATGATTTTCTTCGCAGCTATCGAACAATCGACAAAAAGACCTTTCTTCAAGCTTCTGACCCTCGGTCAAAATAACGCTTGCCCTTGAGCTTGAACAAAAGTCGCACGTAGCAACAAGTTGTTGGACAACGGATAGCCAGTGAGTCGTCATAGGTACAATGCGCTGGCTAGTCCGTGCGTGAATATCATTGAGCGATGAGCCAAGGCCAGTGAGGCACAAGTCTTCGTGGCATCAATATGACTATCAGATCGGCGAGAACCATGAGGCTGGACCGATATCACGTGGGTTCTAAGACTCTGGTAGGCTAGTGTCAATGGCCTGATGGAAGCATGCGGGCGGGCGGATAAAAACTCCTCCAATGAGGCGAGCAAGGAAACTGAAAGGCCTATGCAGAAACCTCAGCACAGAAATATCTAAAAGAGAAAAAGAACGAACTCTGGTCGATAAGGCGCTGGACAAAAGGGAAAGATGTATGGTCAGTGATGAGGATCTAGAAGAGAAACAACGAAAGTAGGAAGAGACCTTGTTGTACTGTTGAAACGCCTTTGTGGCATCGTCATTTCTCTTGAATTCGACTTGGGCCGTGCCTTTTGATTGACCTCGATTATCATAGCTGAGGGCAACTTTCATCACTGGACCGACAGTAGTAGAGAAAAGTTCTCGGATTTGATTCTCAGTCACATCTGTAGGCAAGTTCGACACGATGATCTTGCTGCCTTGACCCATTTGAGCGGGAAGCTGAAGGATCTTGGCCGCAGGGGCCGCCATCGCGACAGGTTGGGGTCGAGTGGTAGTGCGACCGTGTCGACTTCGAGTTTAAGGTGAAGACATAAAAATGAGTACGAACGAGAGAAATAGGGAATGATAGGATAGATATTCAAAGCTTACATGGGCCCGGTGGTATGGTTAGCTTTACCACCGCGACGAGCGACAGCTGCCGGACGGCGTTGCTTGCGTTTTTCAGAGATGCTACAGAGGAGAAGATAAGAGATGTCAACAAAAGGAGAACACGAGAGGAGGGGCGAGATAAGATAAGACCCACATGTCGTCTAATGGGCGATCAAGATTCATGGCAGACATATTTATGATGTTCGAAGTGGAAAAGGGCGATTGTTAAATGGAGGATTGAATAGGTGGAAGAAAGTGATTGAAGTGAGAAGAGTTCAAGTGGAGATGGTTTGAGAGCAAGAGACAAGTTTTTATTTCTGTGATCGATCGAATGGAAGTGGGAGAAAGGAAAGTTTGAATTTAAACGAAAGGGAATTGGAAATCGAAACAAGGGGACAAGACAGGACAAGACTCAAGAGGGCACAGCTCAAATTCAAAACTCAATCACATACAGCTTAACCCTAAGTAATACACTTTCTGACCTCAACTCACAAAAGGAAGAGCTTTAAACTTTGCTAAGTCCCAAAATTTAAATACATAGTGGTTTGGTGTGTTAGGTACTTAATCCTACAGGCCTTAATGTTACATATGCATCGGGACTCGGTCGTGCATGCATAGCTTGGGTACCAGCGATGTCATTCTTGTGGCTCACAGTGTTCATCTGGCAAACGCGGCCATGTCCGCTCTAAAAAAACGGCTTTCGACGTACAGCTGTTCCAACAAAGATTGATTTTTTTGAAAATCTCGCCAATGTGCAAAACCCGGGTTTTGTCCCTCACTTGATTTTGTCTCTCCGCTAATTGGAAGAATACAGGAAATAATAAACCTGTAATCAAGTTTTGTCTTTGGTTTTAGCCGCTGCGGAGACAACTTTCTCCAAAAAACAGTTGTCAACCTTTCTTGGAACCGCTGTAATAGCATCTGTCTTGATCAGAAAAGAAGCAAGAAGAAAATGAGATATCATGATAATTTTGATTTTAGATCGAGAAAAATTCAATCACTTGTTTATTTGAGGTCTTATTCAATTGTTCAATGATTGGATACCGAATTGAATTGATTGGATCGATTTTGTTCATAGCCATCATCTTGACCAAATGGCTTGAAGATGTAGACCAATTTTCCAAAGGAAAGATCTCATGTTTACAAGTGCTTGCAAATTCGGATGTTTAGATGGAGAACAGAAAAAGAATGATAAGATGGAAAAGAATGCTCAAGGATTTGATCTTAAGATATAATTTTGATGATTCTGACATTCAATCACCTGGTGTTGAATTTCTTGTGAGATTTGTCATTGAATGCAAGGTTGTGTACTTTTTCTTAAAAAATGAATCTTCTGATGAGGTACCCTCTTACAATGAGTTTGATCAATCCCTTCAGTTTTCAAATGTTTGCTTATCCAAGAATTTTGGCAGATGATCATTATTGAATATTTGGGTCAATTTTGAAGACGTGAAAAATGGATTTACACACTTGAAGGAAGCATAGAGTATCAAAAGTCAAGAGGAGATAATCCAGCTAGAATTTGAGTATTGGAAAACCCTGTTCAATTACAAAGCTCCATGTTTTGTTTTGGGATAGGCAGCAAAGAGCCTGCTACCCACGCCATAGATTTATTCAAAAGCATTCAATTCATATAATTGGGTAGATCCTCTGAGATTGAACGCATCAGCTGGCGCCTGAAGCATAAGCACTTACCATAATAACCACTATCAATTCAAACACTATTTCAGTATGTTCCTGCGGAATCTGGTAAAAATTGTTGTCCTTTTTCTTTGTTGCTCATATGTCACCATGCTATCAATTTTGTGTACCTCTCTTCATGAGCCTTCAGTGCTGGGCTGTGCAAATCATGCCATTTCCTCATCAGCATCAGTTTGCTGAGGACTGCTGAGGATGTATCTCCAAATCACCTCAGAACTGAATTGTGGAGTAAACCAACCGGCATGTTCCATCATTTCATCCTTTTGATGGTCCTCAAAAGACCAACCGTGTAAAAATTATCAATACTTCCTCCAAATATAAAATGATGATTGGGGATGTTGCAAGACAAATCCAATCAACATCCAATCTACCTCAGTTACCCAAATTACCTGAATGCATAGCACAGAGGACTTCCGGTCCTGCTCAATCCATGTCCTCCATGCCAATCAAAATCAAAGAATTGATTGTCTACTGGCTTGATTGTCTTCCATAACGTAGGAGTATTGAAAGTGGCCATAGAGCTTCAGAATTACAGCAGCAATCTCAACATCAGCATAAGTTTGGTGACCATGATTGTAGCTTCTTTTTGCTGAGCTTGAGGGAAGGAAGCAAGTGGCTTGACTGATTATGAACAGGTGACATCTGAGTTGAGTACAAAGAATGGTGAATCATCTTTTCCAAGAATTTCTTTTGCAAGAGCATGCCCCTTAGTTAAAGAAGATCATCAAAAGTAGGTTTTTGTCAGTTGCCAATTCAAATGCAACTGGTCATCAAGAAAATATTTCACATAGTAGTGTTTATAATGGCTCAGTTTCAACACTCAAAGTGATTAGAATTCCATATTTCTTGTCTGTATCTTTCAAAACAGTCACCTTCACCTCAGGACAATACTTTGCAGCCAAAACAATTTCAACTGAACCACCCTTAAAATGATTCAAAGTAAAATTGAAGATAAGAATGATGATATTGAGAATCTGAAAATGACATGGATAAAAACGGGGCCTACGGTCACTGTGGTTTTGATCTGATGAAGGATTTGATGTCTGCAGATATAGTAGAAGTGCTGAAATGATACAGAAGGTAAGCAGTGTTGGGACTGTTTTGCTCAGTTGAATAATTGTAGCAATGGACTTGATCACTTGAATGTCAGAGAGATCAATACTGGAAAAACATTCAACAGAGAGAGATGTAAATTGGAATCCACCTTCTCTCAGTCTCTCCATGTTTCTCTGGATTTATCAAATTGATAAGTCTGAGAGTGATATTGGAAACATGAGTGGAATTCTTATCTCCCAATTTGTTTCTGGGAATAGATAACTCACAAAGACTGTTCAAAGGAAGCAGAGAGTGCTGTCAAAAAGGAACCTGCTGTTGAATTAATGTGACCACAACCTTCAACAGATTCATCTAGTTTGAAATGATCCAGGGGTTTTTCAAACATTGGAGGCTTGCTTTCAAGTGCGCTTATTTTTGTCTGGAGTCATAAGTATTGATCTTGGCTCTTCTAGTGACACACTTCAGTTTATTATAGGTCATCTAACTCTCAGGTGAAAGTTTTGGGCGGAAATATCAACTATGGTAATGATGGAAAGATTAGAATAGACAAACCAAATTCACTGGACTATACCATGTTTTTAATTAAGGATCCCACTATTTGGCGTCTGTTTTTCGAGATCCAAAGCCCGGAAACCGGATAACAAAGCGGGCTTCCAACTTTCGTAGAAAACCGGGAATGCCCGGTTTTGAAATGAAATTATTAAACCGCGCACTTTGACTTTAAACAACTCCAAAAACTCTGAGATGCACAGCTAGCCTCTCGTAGCCCGTCCATCATCTTGTCACAGGCTCTCAGTAGAAATTACTGCTACTATGCACTTTGAAATCCATGTAATATTTGTCATTCCTTTGCCACGCTTAAAGGGCATACACATGATAAGAAAGAAAGACAAGACACCAACAAACAAAAGTATAATAACGAGTGTGACAAGTGTAACAAGTGTGATGTGTAGTGAGTGTGAGAGGAGACAGATGAGAAAAACAAAAAAGTGTGTAAAACTAGGTGGATTGTCTGTGATTAGTCCAGCTATCCAACCGATCTTGGTAGCTTTTGACCCAACTAGGTATTGTAGTTGTGTCAAGCATGGCTGAGTTGTTGGACTTACCATACACCTCTGGAAAAGGTATCAAGCCCACCTTAGGTGCTAAGCTCACAAAATGCTGTTTGTTGACAAATGCGAGTACAATAGGAATCTCCTTGTTGGGTTGGGTCTGATAAGGAAAAAATGTGTAACAGTTGGATGGCAGTGGATCCAATTTGATCATTGGCCTATTGTACGTACTCGCAATCACATAACCTAAATACGGCATTTGCAACCAATATTGCTCACTGCATTCAAGCCCTTTCCAATCCAGTCGGACCAGAAGGTCTTGAGCTACCTTGGCAGCATACAGGCGATAATTCCGCGTCTTCATGGCAGGCCGAGTCCGAGCAACTGAAATCAGAGCCTCGTGGTCTTTTGCATTAGACCTGAGCTCGGCTAGTAACTTGGTTCGAACATGCAGATACAAATCTGTAGAGTAGAACTGAACACTTGTGGCAATTGCATAATACCCACAGTTTCCAAACGGTGGTGGATCAAAAATCAAGTTGACATATGGAACCATGAAGTGTGGAATCTGCTTCAATATGTTTTGGTCCTGTGGCGAGGTCAGAGCGCTTTTGCGAGCTGGATGTTTTGAGTCTGAGTTCAAACTGAATTTGTTGGTGTTTCCTTTGGAATCTGACGACTGAGAGGCTGAGATTACTGTGATTTTCTTGGTGTTACCAAGCTTCAACGGAACATTGTTGTCATTCTGAGAAAAGACAGCCACTCCAAAAGCTCGGCTTCGTTCGAGAATCCTCATGACTTTGGCATTGGTGACTGGCAGGCCCACATCTTTGGCAATCATGGATAGGGCAAGTTCGGGCAACAGTACGCGACAAAGGAAGTAATCCAATGGAAACGGCTTGCTGTCGAGTGTGGTCTCAGAATCCGTGTCCAAGAACATCTTGGACAGCACCTTGAACATAACGAGAAAACCAATCTGACCATAACTAATGGTTTTGTTCAGTCATCAAAAACAGAAAAGCACAGGTTGTCAAAATTGAACTCACTATCCGGGCTGCTCCAGCTCATATCCCTCAAACTTGCCAAGCATACTAAACATCCGTGATCCCTGGGTTTTCCACTGGGATTGGGCAACATTGAGAAAAGAGGAAGGGATTTCCTGCTTGAAAATCTGGGCAAGACGACTTTGATGTTTCTGAATACATCTAGACATTGTGTGTATTAGGTCCAATACAATTTGCAGTTTGTGAGGGTGAAGAATGGACTCACTGTTCCAATAAATCGAAGTTGATCTGCATAGGCCATTCATCACGTATCCCCATGGGTATCACATCTTTTTCCTCACGATGAAGATGACAAAAAGCTGCAGTTTGGGGTAACTACAATTCACAAATTGTCCATTTGAAGAGTAACCCGAATGATTAGCAATTTATATCAAAGAGATCAACACAAAAGCTTACTCACAGGTAAATCCATAGCATCTCGATGACCTCCTATTTGCTTGTGTATGCTGGGCAAAGCAAAAAGGACCGTCTTCAGACTCAATAGTTTCTTGGATGGCTCTGATGGCATTGGGTCATCGCAGAAAGGACACAGATTGTGATTGTCAGAGTTCAACTGAGAAGACCCAAAAGATATGCTGCTGGTGTCCAAAAGTGCCAATTCCAGAAGCTCTTTGTTAGAGGGTTGTGTCAACCCGCTCAAGGTCAATGCTGTGCTTGACTTGTTGTTTGACGTTGATGGTTGAATCACGACCGAGGTTGATGCTGTCACAGAAAGAGTCGTGGATGATGATGTGGGAGCCAATAAAGACTTGATGGGACAGCGGTTGGCTGGATGAGTAGGGAGCTTGCACAAGCTGCACTTGTAAATCCGCTTTGCTTTGATCTCTTGAGATACCATCAGGTCCGATTGTTTGCCTTCTCCTATTTGTGAAATTGATGATAATTGAGAACGTTTGACCTCTTGATCTATTGCGTCAGATGGCTTGATCTGTGCTGGAGAGTGAGACCCATGAGTTGGTTCGAGCTGAGTTGATTCAAGCTCAATACTAGCGCTGTCATCATTGTCTGTTTCGGATTCTTCAGAATATTTGTTGGCTATATCTTCATCTGGATTGTTGAGAATATTGTTGGCACGTTGGGGACAGGAGGTTAAGCAGTGGTTACGCTTGCCACAATAGCCGCATTTCTTAGGTTGAGACTTTTTTGCTTCTTTGACGGTTTCTATCTCAAATTCCAATTTCCATTGCGTATTCTTTGCTTTTCCTTTTTCAGATGGAGCTGGGCGTTTTTGGCTGTTACGAGGTCGGCCTCGTTGATTGACTTTGACTGCGGCGTTTGCAATTGGCACCAGTGAATACCAACCAGATGCGAGCTTTCCAAGCTCTTCATATATCTTCCGCAAAGCATGTTTGGGCAGGTTGATTAAGTGGTCAAACTTTGATTGCACAGCTTTCAATAGCTCTCCATGATCACGTGGAGAAATCTCTATAGACATATGACATTGCTGGTGGACAAGGGATGCTGGAATATATTTAGTTTTGGTCAAGGCATTAGCAATCTCGTGCAAACACGGCAGTCCCCACACGCCACGGAAGGTCTTCATGCAAGTCCTATTCAGAGAATCAGGTATCAAATCATATTGCCCCTTGATTTTTTTGAGTGTGAAATGTGAGATTGTGCGATTCAGCTCTTGAAACATGTTGGGTAGGCCAAGTAAAGTCTTTTGGCTTTCAATTCCTGTCGAAATGAATATCTCGTCATATTGAGAATCCCCGGCACGCTTGAAAGCCTTGAAACGAGTGATAAAATTGTTGTTGTTGCCCTCCAGAAAGTCTTTGAGGCAACGGTGGCCGCCCTTGAGTTGAGATGTGGATGAGTTTCCGAAATGGGGGGTCTGAGATGTGAAAAGTGCCACAAACTTATCAGTTCGATAAAGCCACAATTTTTCCAGGTATTCCAAGACTTTGTGATGATGGGCCATCTTCTTTACAGCCTCAAGGTTTTCGTCATATTCAGTGATTGTTGTGCTTTGCATAAACCAATTCTAAAGCTTCATGAACTCGGTGAATTCAGGTCCGGTGAACTTGCTCTTACAGGTACCTATGTTGAAGTTGATGTGCCAAATGCATAAAAGATGAGTTGAAGCAGGAAAAACTTTCCCAATTGCATTGTACAGAGCAGGCTCTGCATCGGTACAGAACGTCTTTGGAAGGTTTGACTTGTTGGAGGAGGTGAAAGCTTTGTCTTCAGTTGTTTGGATACCGACAGAATTCGAATTTGAAGTAGGAACTTGTGAATTGTTGGCATTGGATGTCTTCAAAAGGTCCAAGGTGTTTTGGTTGGAGTGAGAGCTTGATTCTGGTTTGCTGGAAGGTGGTTGTTCTTTGGAAACCGGTTCATAAACTACCGATTTCAACTGTTCCAAAGCCCATACGTACATATCCGCAACCTCGCTGTGCATAAAGCATAAGGCCACGGTGAAAGTTTTGTGTGTGTTGGATGTGCCAACGATATGAAACAGGGGGAGATTAAACCGATTGGTCTTGTAGGTGCAGTCAGGACCAATGACGGTGTGAAAACAACAAGCCATAGTGATTGCTTGAGGGCTGGCCAACAACAAGGACTGTAATGTTCCATCAAGTGCCGTCATTGTATGAAAGGCCCAATTGGCGTCTGAAATCAAATAAAATAAACCCTGGATGGGTGTACGCCCAGCCAACCAAGATGTCTTCAGTCAATATCAAGTGTTGTGAATATCTTGAACTAGAGGATCTGAACCTTCTGGGAAGTTGATGAGATGACAAATCTGTGAGGCTCGACACCCAGCTGAGGATAGTGTTTTGATTTGACCCATGACATGGTCTGAGAATTGCCGGTTTTTTGAAAGATTATGTGGCTGGTTGAAAGCAGGATGGTTGTGTTCGTGTTTGTCAGGGTTCTTCAAGTCCCGCTGGACAATCCATTGAGAGGGTTTCTGATGGTAATTGAGTGATATCTTGAAGAGACACCCCGTCATCTTCATCGAGGTTTCGCGGACCTTAGCGATTGACTGGACCGGGCATCCAAGTGCACATCTGAAGTAGACCTGTGACTTCCGTTGCTTATTGCCTCTGTGGCTCTTGATAGCAATTGCATATCTTTGATGCCTAGCTACCGCGTTCAAATACATAACACCGCTTTCAACTTCCCGAATTGTGGCGATTCCAATAGACGAACTGGTTCAACACCTGTGTGTCACAAAAGATCATAGTAAAAATTAAATAGCTGTCAGCTTGGTGTGAATTAAGGTGGAAACAACAGAAGATATACCAATGGGGGGCCATTTTTGCCACGTTCAGCTTGTAGGTCAATCACATCAACGTCCATATCATCAAGAGGGGGTTGCTGATTGACTATTGGTATTGGATGTGTTGGGTGAGAAGTTGATGCATCTGCTGATGTGTTGAATAACGACGAGTTCAAAGTGGTTGAAATAATGGAGGTAGTCTTGTCTTCAATGAGAGGAGCAGATGGAGGAAACTCGGCAGGATGAGAAACATTGGAAAGTTGAGACACAGGAGCGGATTGAGTCGGTAGAGTAACAGTAACAGCCGATTTGACGCTTGTCTTGGACTCAATAAAGCTAGGATCAGGTTGAGAATGAGAAGCAGCGTCTTCATCGTGGTCCGTATTGTGAAATGATGAGGCAGGTAAATGAGATCCATAAGGAAACGGTGACGGATAGGGAGGATATGGCCAATTGGGAAGGGCTGAATTGTTTACAGTATTGTCTTTGTGAGATGGATACGGAAATGGTGGGCAGTAAGGTGGGTACATAAAAGGTGGAGGTGGAAACGGTGGATAGACTGGGTAGCCTTGGGGAGCACTACGGTTCACCAATTTTTTCTTCACAGTCAAAGTAGAAGGTCCTGGTATTGACATCGTCAAAGATATGAATGTGATGTTTGGGATTGGAGGGCCGGTTGAGTTGAAAAGACAAGGGAAATGGACAAAAGTAAACAACGGCTGTGATCAGACAATGGTCAGCAACTTACTTACTTGAAATCTCGGATGAAGGCAGGGAGAGATAGAGATGAAACAGACTTACCATCTTGGGACAAGGCTTGTTGAGGATGGTGGGTTGAACTTGTAAGTTGAATAGACTGGTGCTGGGTTGAATATGAGGGCAGTCTTAGTGTGGCTATCTTGTTTTGGTCTTTCATCCTGGATTGAGAACACAAGTGCCCACTTGGATGAGCTTGGATTCCCACTATTGCCCACTTCTGAGAGTTCAGTAGCCCGGTTTCCTCCGAGCGGGCACGAGCTGCTGTATGAGCCCGGAAGTGACGCGGCTGCAGCCAAATTTGGCTGAGGCGGGTCTGGGTTCTTGGAAAAAAGACTGATTTACGCGGGTAAAGCACCGAGAAAAGCGGGCTTTGGGTATTACTTGAGTGGGCGCCAAATACAGCTGTTTCAAGAAAGGTTGACAACTTTTTGCTGGAGAAAGTTGTCTCCGCAGCGGCTGAAACCAAAGACAAAACTTGATTACGAGTTTATTATTTCCTGTATTCTTCCAATTAGCGGAGAGACAAAATCAAGTGAGGGACCAAAGCCGGGTTTTGCACATTGGCGAGATTTTCAAAAAAAATCAATCTTTGTTGGAACAGCTGTAGTGGGATCCTTTAATTAATTCATGCCTCAAACAAAACAACATAGCCGCAGCAGTACATAAATAAGTAACCACCTTGAACAATGTAAATTGCACAAGACTGGAAAACTGGATTTGTAAATATAAATAAAAAGTATAAAAAACTGAACCTATTCCAACCTACATCTATGTATTCATAAAAATCAAAAATCAAAACCTCTACTATATCAGAAATTTCTTCATACCTTACAATAAACTAATGATTAAATTTTATTTGATCTGATTTGAGTATATCAAGAAATAAGCTATATGTAGAGCCACAAAATGGTAGAATTAAATGAGAAAACAGTTGTACCTAGAATGATGTCATGTTATTTACCACTTTTAGGGATCATGAAAACCCAACCCGTTGATGACACATTTTGTTTCACAAGTGTACAGCCCTTTGCAGAATTGATGACTTTGGAAAAAGAGAAAACACTTGAGTTTTCAAAAAAAAACCTGCAAGTTTTTTACAAAAACTCATTGAGTTTTTCAAAAACTGAGCGAGCTCTTTCTCTTTTAGAATTACTGGGCCAGGTTTCCAAAAAACTCACTGACTTTTTGAAAAACCCAGCAGCTTTTTGACAAAACTCGGTCACTTTACAAAAAAACTCAAGGTTTTTTATTTGAAAACTCAAGGTTTTTTTTCTTCAAAGTCATCCATTATGGAAAGGGCTGTACTTGTCATTCTGATATTCCAATCAGTTACCTAAAATAACAAAGTCATCATCTTTTTAAGAGCATCCCCAATGCGCCGGGATATGGAAACTGAGTACAGGTGTGTACAATTGACACTTGGACACCTGTATCTCAGTTCCAGCTACAGCACAAGCAACGCACGAGCTGGATATTTATTTTGAGGTTCTACACCTGTCTGAGCTTGACTGATTTGTCAAATCATGACTATTTGAGATGTCATAGATTGTTTTTGATAAGCCTAGCCTTCCCATACATCTGATCGAGTTCAAAGACCATAAAACACTCATAAAGACCACGGTAGGCGGCCGTCTTTTTCCCTAATTGCAATCGGTCATCCAAGTAATATAACAAAGGTGTATGCACGAGGATATCATAATCTTGTTGAGCTCGTGAGCAATGTGCTGTGTGATGGCAGGCATCCACCAGGATATATAAGAACCAAACAATCGTTGTTCAGGCAATACCCTTTGTCCTTGTCCGTTTTCTTATCTCAATTTACACGTATATACAATTGTCTCCAGCCTTCCCTGTTTAAACATTTCAGTGATACCTTTGTCTTATCTTCAATCAGCCTCTTCGATTGTTTTTTATACCTCCAATCAATCTTATTAGATTTATTTTAAATCTTGAACAATTCACATAAACATAAACCTTACAATGAATCAACAATTAGTTGAATTCCTAGCTCAATACCAGGTTGGAGCTTTGTTACGCTCTCAAGTTGTGTCTTCACTTTCAACTGTCAACCTTGATCTTCTCCCAATCCTTCTGTTATTGGAAGAACCACAATCTCGTGGTGGTTCCCACCCTGGTCGTGGACCTAACCTTTGTTGAGATGCACCAGTTGGTCATGCTCAGCTAATGCAGGACTATTTTGCACCTGATCCTGTGTATGGTGAAGGTCTATTTTGCCGTCGGTTCTGAATGCCCCACAATTTATTTGTTTGTATCATGACGGCGCTTGCGGAGGATGATGTGTACTTAACCCAACGTAGTGATGCTTTGGGTAAGCCTTATCCATTCTGATTATGACCCTTTTAAGGCTATGGATTAACAGATTTTATCACATTGAACGGCAGGTAAACCTGGACTCTTGCCTCATCAGAAGTGCACCACGGCTATACGTCAACTTGCCTACGGAACTACTGCCGATCAAAACAACGAGTACTTACGCATTGGAGAATCGACGGCTATCGAATGTCTTCTTCAATTCTGCAATGGTGTAATCCAACTGTTCAGCCCTGTGTATCAACGTCAACCAAATGCTCAAGACGTTCAGCGTATTGTCGCCGAAAACACCGAATGTGGATTTCCCGGTATGCTTGGATTGCTCGACTGCATGCACTGGCAGTGGAATAATTGCCCCAAGGCGCTTCAAGGCCACTTCTCCAGTCGAAAAGGGAAGCCAAACCTTGTGCTAGAAGCAGTTGCTACTCGAGATCTATGGATCTGGCATTCCTTCTTTGGAATGCCAGGTGCTATGAATGACATCAACGTCCTTGAGCGCTTTAGTTTTTTCACCGAACTATCACAAGGCGAGGCGCCACCCTGTGACTTTGTCGTCAACGGTCACGACTATCACACTGGTTATTACTTGGCAGATGGCATCTACCTGAACTGGTCTACGTTGGTTAAAACTTTTAGTGCTCCATCTACCCCAGAACTTAGTGTATGTTTATCGTTTTCAACTTATTTCTTTTGTTCCGGATAAGGATGTCTAATTTCTTCATTGATTTTTTGAAGTTATTTGCTAAATACCAAGAGTTGGTTAGAAAGGATGTGGAACATGCTTTTGGGGTTCTACAGGCACACTTTCACATTGTCAAGGGTGCTGCCAGGATGTGGCAGCCATCTTCTCTTGCTCTCATTATGAACACTTGTATCATATTGCATAATATGATTATTGAATCGCAGGGAGATGTTGGTTTAGAGTATTTTGAACGCGAAGAGTTGTTACCGCCACCTCAGCTTCCTAGGCCTATTGGTTTGACTGCACGTTTTATGCAGGGCAGGAGTGCATACCGTGAGGCTGATGCGCATTTTGCACTTTGAGACAACTTGATCCAAGAAATTTGGAACACTCGTCGTGAGGCAGAAGGGGTTGTACCAAGGGTCTAGTTTGTGTTACTTTAGATTGTGTGTGTGTGTATATAGTTTATAACGTGTCATTTCAGTTCATTTCTTTCACCTATTTGTTCCATGTGATATATCAACGGTCATTGAAGTTTGTACATATTGATCGAGTGAGAGAAGAGAAAGCATGAGGGAGACAAACACAAGCGAGGTAATCAACTGACAAGGTAAAAAAACAAAAAGTGAATGTCCAGATGTAGTCATCACATGCGCACATCTGGGTTAAAGATATTGCTGTTATCAGCCATAGGTTGCTAGTTGCGAGCTTTCTGCCGCATGACCATACAGTAATACATCGCCAAGTACAACATTTGTTATACTGTTTACGTCCACACTATCCCCAGTATACCAATATAGACCAAAACAGATGACGCAAAGGATCATTCAATACATATTTCCCTTTAATCAGGAAATGCATATGAAGTCCGAAAACGGATATGTGCCATATGTGTATCTCTTTCCCCATAGTAGATCACATTCTCATGATGATCTTATAATTTGTCAACAATATTGTCTCAACCAAGCCGCTCGACACAAAATGAGTACGGAACAAGAAGAATATCTAGCTGATGAATCACCCCAAGGATTGACCATGGCGACACCAACATTATTTAACAAGATAAATTGTTGGCTAGCCAACATATTTGCATCCTTCCTCTCATTGCTCTCAATGCCAAACCGACAATCTCATTATAACATTGTGCCCATTAACCCTTACCAGCCTTTACCGTACCCACCAAGCAAATCGAAACGCTCCAAATCCCCCCAGGAGACGGCCATAGTTTGCCCTTCGAGCAATTGTAAGACCAGACCAGCTCATTCAACGGTGTACTTTCATTCGAACAGCAGCTGGCTCACAGGTGTCAAGGTGAGCTAAGTTACGTTTTAGCCACGGTGGAACCCATGAACCCACCCAACATTTGATGAATTTCTAGTGCCCGTTTGACAAGGACTACGTTTGAACCTACAACAGCCGGAAATTTAAAGACGACCTTGCTGCAATCAACAACAATCTCCAAGGAGACCAACCTGCACCAATCAACGGCTATCCAATTCCAATAGACACTCAACATATGCTCAATGGGCCGCCTACTCCTCCTGCCACCCAGCAGCCAAACAAAACTTGTAATGACCCAGCGCCCCAACCTCCCAATGACACTGGCGGCACCTGCAATGGCATACACGGAAGAACCGCCCCGCGTCATAACTTGCGAAAGAATGCCGGATGCCCTGCGAATGCATGCAAGGCGGTGAGTACTTACAAAGCGAATATGTTTAATGAGGCAAAGCTAAGCTAATTGCAATTTCAAACCGGATTTTCAACAGTGTTGCTTGATGTTGAACACCACCGTTCCGTGTTTGAAGCACAATGCCATGAATTCAATCGACCAGCGGAAACTGCAGACCAACCAGCGGAAACAACAGACGACTCAACAGACTCAACAAGCTGACATCCTCATCGCCTCAGCTGAAGATGGAAATGGAAACACAATGAACCACCCAACTAAACAGGGTGACCGCAGCATGGGACGTCAGGTGTATAAGAACCGGCTCCCCTTGTCATATCTAGGAGAGTTTAGGGCCTTGCAGTTGTCAGATCAAGCCGAAGAACGATTACACACAGCGAATGCTGAGCGAGCAAAAAGATCGATTGCTCTGGTAGTGTGGGGTTCCTCAAGAGTAAGTGTTTTAAGTCAATGAATCAACATATGACGTTTAATCTGAGACAAACTCGCTACTGACCATGCCACTTCACTCTAGGACAATCCACATGATTTCTGGGCCGGTATTGTGAAAGCAGATAGCTGGCCTCAATTCTGTCTTTCACAGTCAAATGACATCAAAGCGATGGTTGAGCATCAGCTCGGCGCAGAATGGAATGGAGGCTTGCAAGTATGGAGCGAAGAACATCAACTTTGGGTAAGGCCAACATATTTTATTTTGGCTCAACTGAACGGCTAAGTTAAAATTGTTTCAAACAATCAGCTTCATACCCCCATGGACATATTGGTGACGTATCCAGTCAACACACGCAAACTGCTAGTTGTATTTCCACGAGTGGATCCCCTCAAATGCAAGGATATTGTTAGCCAATTAGCTTCGGTTTCCACTGGCGGCAAAAAAGAAAGAATGAATCTCACAGCCTTCATACAGCAACACGCCTCTGAATCACCCCAGAAGGAAAAGGGCAAGGGAAGGATGGTCGATCTACTGTCATCACCCCCGACCCAATCACTTTCCCCACTTGCCAATAAGCAACGCGCAAGCACCTCCAAAATCTCCACAGGCGAGACCTCATCCTCAGCTGTTGATATCGAAAAACGAGGGTCACAACCGAACAAACGCGCTCGCTCACCTTCACCCATTGTATTGTCCGACAATGAAACAACAGTTCTGACGACACCTAACGGACCAGTTCCAACCACACCTACAGGATGGCCAGGCAAGACCGTCGTCACAATGTCCAAAATGAAATCATTCTTTGACCTGACTATGGAACCTTGGAATAAAACCAACAAAGAAGCTTTCAAAGCTGTTTTTGGGTCCCGCTACAACTATGTAGATTCAACTGTCTCAACATATCAACAATGGCTTAAATGTGTCACGTCAGCAAGACTTAATCCTTATGTAGCCATCCATGGCGACCAGCTCGTTAAGCATGGCCCAAAGCATTTCAAAACAGAGTGGAAGGCAGCTGACAATCACCAAGCCGACCTGGTAAGAAGGTCAGATTGTAGTAAGATGGTTTTCCACGTCTCTCTATTTTATTATTTAGTGATATCTCTATTTTATTAATTAGTGATATTTGTGTATAGTATTATTATATTTCTGATGTATTAATTACCGTTTCTAACTTGTTATATATCTATCAGCAAATGAAACCAAAGAAACTCTTACGCCCAATGTCATGCCCCCTTTTATCTTACTTGTTAGTGATTCTGGCTCGGTTGTGCAAGTAGTGTAAATAGATAACTTCTTGATAAATTTACAAATGTAACCTCGATCGTTTATTACTGGAAATCTATGTGAAGACTGAAGACTGAAGACTGCTGAGCTTGAAGGATCTCTCAAGTGAGTTACCCGAGCAAATCACGTTTATGATGAGTTCGATTTTGAAGCACTCGACTAGCAAGTGCTGACAACACACGGACACACTATATAGAGATTTCTACTTGCTGTAGAAATCTCTATATAATGGGTCCTGCAACAAACACACAACCTTTTACCACCCTTCTATCCACATCCCATCCCAATCACATCCTTTATGTGTGTCTACACAGATTTCTCTACTCTACTTTAGAATGCTACGTAGGATACTTAAATCTAACATTGTTTGGAAATCTCACCTTGTTTTGTTTGGCCAAAAATTAGATAGGATCAGAATGCTGTCTTTCACTCAATCAGCATCCAAAAAGAAAGCTCCTCCACCTAGTACTCCAACATCTGAACGTTCTCCCGGGGTCACTGACCAGACCCATGTATCTGAAAGTGATGAAGGGACTCTTGGTGGCGTCGTCAAGAGTGCAGCTGATCGTGTTTGGGACAGGATGTCTGATCCTGACACAGCATCAGCTACCACTTCCACCAATAATGGGTCACCCTCTGTGATCACAACGTCGACTACCTTACCAACTAGTTCTTTGGGTAAAGAAAAGAGTTGAGTGATCATCTTCATTACACTTCATACCACTTATAATCTCCAAAATGCTAACGTGAATTCTATAGATGAATCAAATGATATCAAGCATAACACCGATAATTCCAACAATCACCCCACACAAAGTTCAGTCTATTTGTATCTTTATACTCTATCATGTTAATGGTGACTGAAAAGGCTTGATTGCCCTTTCAGATCGTGACAAAAACTTCACCAGGGTAGACTTGTTGAAGAAGAACACCGCCTTCATCTACTCACTTCCACAGCTTTCAGCTCGTTCAAAGAAGCCGCTTATGTATCGACCTGAAGACTTCACCGGTTACAAAAGTCACCTGGTCTTATGTGAGTTTGGATTGGCTATCAGTTTTATTGGCAGTAGAGACTGGGAAAGCTGGCTCGGCCATATGATCGAAGTGGAAGAAGGTGAAAACGGTGACCTTCCAAATATACTCACGGCAAAATACCATGTCTGTGGGACAAAAGTGTCACTTCCGCCCGCTCTCAAGTGCTCCGACTTGGTCAGGCTAATCATTTTGCAGCTAGCATGTTGCAAATGTTCCAAGATGACCTTCGCGATGTATGGCTATTTCACCTAGAGGCTGAGAGTGATGACGCCGATAAATTAGGTGATTTGTTTTGTAAAGCTTTAGGTCTAAAGGTGGGTGATTGTCTATCTAGTTCACACTAGTTATCTATGACGCTAACTCGGTAGCAATCGCACCAGGCTCAAGTGGTATACCTCTTACAGACCATTGGTACTCTACGCGAAGCCGAACCAGGTTGGTACCTATGTGGAATTCCAACAGCACCTCGAAATGAACGCTACGTCTATAGTTACAAGTTCATTATGCAAGCACCACCTTTTAATCCGTGGAAAGAATTGATTCATGCTTTTATTCACTACACATTGGATGCCAGTGGTGGCAACACTTTGATATGTCAAATCGACTGTGACATCGAAGGTACCATCAACAACATGATCTGCTGTAACAAAAAGTGAGTACATAACTAATTTGGCAAAGCAATATTATTGAGTACTCATCGATTGATTTTGACCGTTACTACTACTTTAGTGAGAGACAAGCCTCCAACACAACCAAAATGGCCTTTTTCCACTTTGCTTGGGACCATGAATGTAACTATATTTGTGAACTACTCGGCGCTTCAGATGCCTCCACTCTGAGAGATGAATGAATTGGCTTGACTACTTTCAATTGAATTGGCTTGACTACTTTCCGATATCTACTTTCTCCTTAAAATTAAGCTGTTGTATCATCTGGTCATTCAATTTTTTTTGTTCATCTATTGACTAGTTTCTAACTGGTCTACTTGTTACTTGATCAAACAAAATGTATGCATCGCTTCAACTTCCAATCCATGAACACTAAATAACAGAAGTGTTAGTTCATAGAGATGCCAAGGTCTTAGACAAATAAACTATTACCGACAAAAGATAACAGTGCAGAATATTTCAATTTCAAAGTTGTTTAATGAAAGTTACGAAAATTAAATGAGAGAACAATAAACCATTACAGAAAGAAATATCAGTTCAAATGATTTCAAAGTTGATTAATGAAAGTTACAAAAAATAATGCAGAATAAACCATTACAGATACAGAAAAAAATTCACAGTTCAAATGATTTCAATGATGATTAATGAATGAAAGTTACGAAAAATTAACATGAAAGTCTAATTACATGGGGGTGGACCTATAGTCAACACTGCCTACAAAGACACCTTGCCTCTGTTGAAGCTGGTCACAAAGTCTAATATTGTGGATGCGAATCATTTCTTCAAGGAATAAGTTGTATCTAATCGGATGCATGTTACGGCACATTGAGTCAAATCGCCCAAAACATGCATTCACAATCTCTGCCGCAGAAGCGTTAAACTTCCACTTACCATCTGGTTTCTTCAATTCGGGAAATTTATGAGGATTGTTGTGAGTTTGGCATGTCGTGTGAGATTCCTTGTGCGACTTGATGTGGAAGGTGTCGACAGGGAGAAGTGCATGTTTGAAACGCTCAGCATCTTCAGGATTAGTCATGATGTGGGAGTAGAGCCCACACGTGTTATTGTAGAAGATAACTTGGGGCATCTCGTCAGGAAAGACCTCGTATATGAATTCCTATTAAAGGCCAAAAGAAACGTAAGTAAGAAATGGGATTTGTTAAAACTTACTAATAGTTTGGTATTTGAAAACCAAAGAAGAAACTGTTTGGTGCAAAGCCCAAGGCCTAAGCCAAGGGATATAATATTACTTGAAACAAACAAACGCCCTACGGGGTAGCGAGCGGTCTTAAGTGAAACATAACTTGTACACGAACAACAAAAAACTAACGCACATCTTGCCAGAACAAAAAGAAACATATCTGACATAAGACACTGAATTGAAATAAAAGATATGATAAAATATTAGAGAAATGAAAAAATAATGAAATGATAATATAGATGTAAGAAGGAAATGAAAAATAAGAGAAAAAATGCTTGCTAATGAACTAAATCTTGATGGATGTAAAACACAACATATGAAAAACATTGTACTTAAAAGGGTGGGAGGGAGGGCTGAAAAACTTTCAATTTGATAACTACTACAAGTTTTAACAAATAGATGATGAGACTTGAGTTTGAAGAAATGAAACTTCGACGATAGTGAACACGATGGGAAGTTGGTAAAGAGTGTGGTCATCAGGTATGACATCATACCTAAAGATGATAAATAAGATTGGGTAAGTCCAACCCGTCAGCACAAGTTTAAACATGTAATGTAACATAACCAACTTCTCCCATTCCACTAGGTCAATAACATGTTACCAACAGCGAGTAATACTTACAATGAGAGAGACTATGAGAGAGACACAAATCAAAATTTATGACTTACTTTGACCTTGGGGACTGATTCCGATTTGAAGAACGTCTTCCTAGCAATCACTACACCACAGCAGCAAACCATTAGCTGTTCATTGTGAGAACAAGAACAAGACAGCAATATCTTCTTTGATTTGATGCTATCGCCTCCATCACGCGCAGCTTCATGTTCACATTCTTCAACCTCAGCATACATCATTTGTTCTTCTGTGGCAGTGATCTCCGCAGTTTCAGCTGAAAGCATCTCGGTAGGATCAATCTGGATGCGGGTATTGGGGCGGTTGAACTTTCGTGGTAAACCAAATAGAGACAAGTTGCGGTCCTTGAATGATTTGTAAGCTTCTATATGCTGAGGATCTTTGCATGTGTTGGTACCATCAACAACCCGTTCAACACATGGCTGTGCTTGGCAGTAGCCTTCAAGCATTGATTGGTGCTTAGGGCAGTACCGATCGTTGACTTTGTTGAGGTGAAGTTTGCAGTGATTCATTGTTGACTCAGGATTGAGAGCTCAGAGTTGGACTTCGGAAACGCTACAAGACCAGTGACCAATGGTTATACCGTCTGTGACTAGAGCGCGCATGACTGAAAAAGAATTACAGTGAAACTAAGTCAGAATCGATGCCATAAACCATTGGGAGTTAACGTAAATGAACAGAATTCATCATTTTTGCTTACTGGTACCCTTGTTTGTTCCTGGTATATCTTCAACCTCAGTACACACGGAGCAAACGTGAGAAGTGAAGGAAGATCCTTTGTGTTTTAGCCATGTTGAGTGATCCTCCATCGCCGCAAAAAAACATCGATTGTCCGGCCCATTTGTGTCACCCTTCAAACACAATTTGCGCCTATTGTAGGCCAGCATCAATCAATGTATATCAAGTCCCTGGGAACAGACAGTTTGACTGAGGGGTTGAGTGTGATGGGGGTTCAGGAAATCGTTTGGATGTATGACCTTGAAAGGAGTGTGTGTTTGATTGTAGGAGTTCACGAGATTGTATATCGATACCCTGTTAAACCATGATGATAATAAACCAAAAAATATCGGTCTTGGTTGGTGAAAGATGAGGATAGTGAAAAGTACTTAGAGCATCCACTATCATGATGGTGATTTATCGTAAGTTTTGCGTTCCTGACCGCGAAATTTAATCACGCGTGTTTTACCTAAGTTGGTAACCGCATGAAATCCACTACGGATTGATGTAATGTCTGATTTAACTACGATAAATCACTGTGAATCAACCAGATCCACAGTGGTTTGATTTTGCGATGATTTATCATATCTTTCTCACAAATCCCATCCAAAAAACCATCCATCAGATGCCCACTACAAGTTCCTTGAAGAGACACATCGACTGTCTTTTGAAGTCTTCAAACCACAATGATGAGGAACATCAAGAATTTGAGCAACTTGTCTAGAAATCTTGTTTTATAGGCTTCACACACCACCTTCACCATTTCAGACTCAATTCCAAACAGATTGAGCTCGAGCTCAGCCTACTCAGCAATTGACTATTGTGCACCTCAATTCTTAAGGTGTCTCGCAAAAGATTAAGATATAGGGTGATGTTGTGATTGAAATCGATTCAATTCAAAGTGCAATGTTCCGAGATGTGATATCTCGAAGTTGAGATTTGAGGATGAAGTTTGAAATTTGAAGTTCAAAAGTGAGGTTTTGATGTTTGAAGTTTGAGAAATGAAGTTTCATATGCAGTTTGAAGTTTTGGGAACAGTAGTTTTGACTTGATTTCCTACGATAAATCAAGTCGTAGGCTTGCGTAGATTTGAACACACGGAGAGCAAGATTTGATGCAGTCGTACGGACCGCAAGTCTAAAACAGGTCCATAGTGGACCTGTGTATAATTTAGCGTTAAAGTTACGATAAATCACTTGGTTACCGCACCCATAGTGGATGCTCTTACACACCAAGCATCTGGAGATGATTGAAGTAGTCCGCTAGCTTGTGAGTCATAAAAAAATGCTGAGACACCTGGAAGTACTCCTCAGGCTGCCCTTCGTCTTGATGGTAGTATTCCCTGGTGTCATCACGACGCATGAAGCAGGGCGTATACGTAGTGTTGCAATCTGTTTTACAGCGAATTGGGGTAATGTCGGATTCCAAGGGTAAAAAGGTGCAACTATTGGATTGAGTGTAACTTACTACGACAGTATTTGGTGAAGTATTGCACAGACTTAACCCCATCGATGTCATACAAATAACCGTAGATCTGGCGCCTCGATTCAAGGGGGTGGGGCTCGTTGTCAATTGTGCAAGTGAAACATACTGATTTGGGCGGTTCAAAGGTGTACTCGGTGATCACTACGGCGTGTGGACGGGTTTCATTTGGAATGCCTTTCCAATAAACATCCTTGTTGTCGTTGAAGCACAAGTGAAGGTCTCCATAGGTCAAGTACCACAATTGGGCCCAAGTGTTTACAGGCTGGGTTGGGTCAAGGACTTCGCATAAAAATTCAATGGGTCCCTCACGTGGTGCAGGTCCATACACGTCGCCAGTCCTTTGCAGGAAGTCCGCCAAAACAGAGAGGAATGCAGAGAGCTGGCGCAACGTGAGGCTGTGGTAGGCTTCAGGCGATAATTTCAACAACTGTTTCATCAAGTCTTTTACTAACATTCTGAAATCATATATTGAAGATTGAATGATGACGGACAATGAAGGATGCTGAAAAGGGGAAGGAAGAAATAAGGAATTGTAAACTCATCAATAGCCAAAGATGATCTTCTTAAAGGGCGTCAAGGAGTCAATACATTTGGACGACCTTGCGTCCTTCTACAGGGAACCACTTGGGTGCGGTGCCGCGGTGACAAGAGGAGTGGTTAATGTCATAATGAGAGCTTCAAGCCCACTAACCCGTTATGCAATCAGTGTCGCTCTTCTTGGATATTGATTGTCTTATGATGGGGCATAGGAGTGAGAACGAGTGAGAAATGGCTTTCAACAAATGCCATTATACCCGCGGTGTCTCACACTCCAGATTCAGGAGGTCGGTGAGATTAGGTAGTGTCTGTACCTGTCTCACGTGTCTAAAGTGTAATGTGAAATGACAACGTTCACACGCCCGGTACTGTGCAAAAGCTCGCAACTCTCAAAATTAGGTGGGCTCTCGAATTCCACGAAAGCGCGGATTCTCTGCCGAATTGAATTGATTGGATCACCTCTACATTCAACCGAAAAGACCTTCACGTCCTGAAGAATTTCCACCTAAGATTGCCCAACAATCTGAGGACAATGATGATCTAGAGTCTCGTTCTCCATCTTTGATTGACCTCATGAAAATTTTGAAAAGATGGATTTGGTTTCATCATTTGTAGGCATACCATAATGATAAATGGTAGAATTGTTTGCTGATATAATCTTTGGTCTACTTGAATGAAGTTTTTGATCAAAGTGCTTGATGGATTTGATTAACCTTCAAACACACCCCACTTCAGCTGGGGAAGAATCTTTTTGATAAAGCTGTTTTCGTGTATTGGTGACTATACATATTTTATGCGATGTGGTGATTGATAAGAGCATCTCCACCCACGGCGTGAATAAACACCGTCTATACAATGACAGTTCGACAGGTCTTGACCTGTACAAACATTTTACGCGGTGTTTGACAAAACCGCGGCCGTGTAAGTGAAAACGACCAATTACCGATTGAGCCACGCGAGAGATATTCCTGTGTCATATTCATCCGGCTATGACATCAGGGTGATAGGTGATCTTCACCCTGATGGGTGATATGATCGGATTGTGATGAAGAAATGCAATTTGATCAAAACCGCTTTGATTAGATTTTTGGTCCATTATCATCATAAGATGGCTGAGCCACCTGATCAACACCCTTTATCGTTGAACAACCTCTTGACTATGTGTGGACAAACCAACGATCGATTACGTGTAATCATGAATGCAGCTCAAGTTACTACGGACGTTGCTCGTCACCTCATCACATCGGGTGGTAATCAAAAGCGCCGAGGTGGTGGCTCCAAGAAGGGCAAACGCCCGAACATATTAAGAAATCGGGAGGAAGCTCACATAGAACTTTACAATGATTACTTCTCTGATAACCCTCGTTATCATGAGGAACTGTTTCGTCGTCGATTTCGCATGGGTCGGAATTTATTTATGCGAGTTGTTGAAGGAGTAACTCAAGAGGACCAGTATTTTGTGCAAAAACAAGATGCCTGTCATAGGCTCGGACTCTCACCTCTACAAAAATGCACGGCAGCAATAAGGATGCTTGCCTACGGAACCCCCGGCGACATGAACGACGAAAATCTACGTCTGGCAGAGTCAACTTCTATCAAGAGTATGTTACGATTTTGTGAGGCGGTTGTCTCTCGTTTTGGAAAAGAATATCTCCGAGAGCCAAACCGGGAAGACACCGCAAGACTTCTTCAGGAGAACGCTGAGCGTGGTTTCCCTGGAATGTTGGGATCACTTGATTGTATGCATTGGCGTTGGAAAAATTGCCCAAAAGCGCATAGTGGGCAATTCAAAGGCAAAGAAGAAGGTCCCACTATAGTTTTGGAAGCAGTGGCTTCTAAGGACCGTTGGATCTGGCATGCTTTTTTCGGAATTCCTGGAGCTCTCAACGATCTGAACGTACTCAATCATTCTCCATTATTCGAACGTCTTTGCCGAGGTGAGGCGCCGGAGTGTAATTTTGAAATCAATGGTCATCAATATGACAAGGGATACTACCTTGCAGACGGCATTTATCCTAAATGGGCAACTATAGTTCAATCGATTGCAAGGCCACAAGAACTGAAGAAAATTGTATGTTCACTTGGTTTCTTCACAAAGTAATTCTGGTTACGATACTAATTATTTGTTTATTGATTGAAGTATTTTGCACAAAAGCAAGAAGAGATTCGCAAGGACGTTGAATGTTCTTTTGGAATTCTTCAAGGACGGTTTGCAATTGTAGCTGGACCCGCCCGTTTGTGGAGCGCAAAAAAATTGAAATCAATAATGCTAGCATGTGTAATACTTAATAACATGGTAGTAGAGGACGAGAGAGATGGAGGCCTTCGCGAGGTCATCCCTTTAGTTCCGATCGCGGAAGTTCTACATCCACACAATGATATACACCTATCAGCGATATCTGATGTCAA